>NC_090784.1:13307500-13607500 GCF_040054535.1 Antennarius striatus
TCAAATAAGGCATGATGATATGTCCTTACGGCCTCAGGCTCTGGTCTAGTGACCAGGAAATCATAACATCCCTAGTTCAAATCTGGCTGGGAGCTGCTTTTATTGTTTTTATTTGCTCAATTCAAACATCATGGTAAAAGACATAAAATTGTAACGCTCAGCTGTTCTGTGCAAAGGCAGCAGGAGGAAGCCATCAGGATTCTACAAAGACTTCATCTGTGAAAAATGAGGGATTCAGTAGAGTGTAATTATAGACTGAATATCAGTCAAGGGGAAAGGACAACAAAGAGCAGGTAAAAGAAATATAAAGAGGGAGCATGTCATTTCCTCTCTTCCCTATTACCTCTCTGCTGTGAACCTAATAACATACTGTGTTGCAAGAATTTCATCCATCCATTTTCTTTTGCAGAGTCATGGCATTGGGAGAGCAGTGGGGAACACCCTGGACAGGTTGCCAAGTCTTCACATGGCCAACACAAAGAGGTAAACCTACTTTATATGCTTACGATCACATCTATGGTCAATTTAGAATTATTGATACACTCATCTTGTGTGTTTTTGGACTGTGTGAGGAAGCTGAAAGAAACCAACCAGAGAAGAAACCAGACAAGAGTTTGAATCTGAAACCAAAATCTCTTTTTTGAGAATAAGCAACAAAATATTATTTTAAAAAATACATTTGGAGGAAAGGTCTTGTATTCATTCATTTATTCATATACAGTACTTATCCACTTATCCACCTTGTGGGTCACAGGAGTGCTGGAGCCTATTCAGGTGGCTATGAGCGAGAGGCGGGGTACACCCTGGATGAGACACCAACTCATTGCATTGCAACATAAAAGACAAACAACCACTCACATTCACAGGCGACCACTTCACTTAAGATGCATGGTTTTGGAGGTCGGCGGAAGCCAGAGAACCCAGAGAGAATCCACGCAGAGGAGAACATACAAACCCCACACAGAAAGGAATTGAACCCAGAACCTCATTGCTGTGAAGTGACAGCGCTATCCTCTACGCCAACCAGGTCCTGTATTCAAATTACGATTTAAGGAAAGAGCAAGCATTACAAAAATGTAATATAAGATATCAAAGAAGCATGTCATTTAATATGTACTGTAAGTACTACTTCAATGAGTATTGTTTTTTATAAAAACCTTTGAAAACGAATTTCAGGATACAATATAATCGTATCACAAAGTACTGCAGCATCACGTAGCTGAACAGTTTTTTAACCTGATTAAAAATGAATCACACATTCTATATGATCCTTTTTTCCAATTAAGTCATTAAAAACTAATTGTAAAAGCAAAAAAATTAGATATAAAAGCAGCAAGAAAAAATAGAGTAAAAAGATGCAGGTGAGCTGCTTACCTGTGAAGTGTTGCAGGTAGAATGGAGAGCCCTGAGATCAGCACCATGGACAGGGCCACCAGTGAGGTAACTCACCTGGATGAGGTTCATGCTTTACACTCACCATCATTCACCTGCACTCACTTGTAACTTTAAACTTGAAGCCATTAAATTTCATATTTAAAATACCGCAGATTTGTACAAATAAATGAGAACTAGAAATACAACATAATCAGCCAGACATAAATCTAAAATGTAAAATGTTTTGTTCAAACTGAAACACTTAACCAAGCCTGTGTTTCCCCTGGAACAATATTCACTCTCAGGCTCACACTGGGATGTAAATGGATGTTCACTGGTGTTGTGACCTCTAACCCTGGCTGCCCCCTGTTTCCTGAACCAGATGCTGCTCCTGTGGACCATGGCTTTCTTAACCTAAACAAAGTAATCCTCCACTAAACAAGATGGATATTGTATCACCTACCTAGTAAATACCAGAGGGTCTTAAACATGGATCTGCCCTCTCAGATTGGAACCAACACGGGATAATAACTTATTGTATTACTCTATGGATTGAGAAAGACATATAAATTCTACTTCTACACATTTATAAATATGTATTGTGTGGCATATTACAGTACTCCAGAAAAAAGCCCTTGTGTGGGTGATACATTTAGAGCACGCAACTCCAAGGAAAAGTTTGAAAATCTGCAGAACTGACTGCATGTCAAAAATCAAGATTGGGATTATATGTCGCCTCTGTGGATGTCTTTTGATCATGCTTGATTTAAGTGGGACTAGATGGAAACATAAATCCGAAATCTATACGTGTTATGCCCACAGATATGTGGTGTGGGCTTTTTTTTTATAGCATCCTCTCATGCACATAATGGATTTTATAGCACATGTGTGATATGAAGCGGAAATAAATTGATGGGACTGATACGTGTTATTTACACTGGACCTGCAGTCTATTTCTTTTCTCTTTTTTTTTTAAAGATAATACTGAAAGAGAAAGTTTTTTCTTACAAAAAAAAATCATGGTATCTAAAATTAAAACCACGTGTTTTGTCTCCTTTTCAGAAGCACATGATATCTATGTCTATGATACGGAATTGCAGCGTTACTCAGTCATCTTTATCAACTCTGACTTTGTATCAGGAGCCTTCATGAAAGTTCATGGGATGCTCCCTCCCCTCGCCTCACGTAATTCATCTTCTGGGCCAATCCCGTCCCTCCCCAAAAAGTTTACGCCATTCAGCCTATAAGAACTCCCTAAATTTCCCAAGTAACGGAAAAGAGTTGTCCTCTCAGGAACCCATCTATGGATACTTCGGTGTCTTCGAAGCCACACAGACCTACAGGTGGCCTAAATCCTTGACTTCATGAGAGGGAAATAATTTTTGGACACTTTCTGGTCGTCATCTACCCAAGTGGAGATGTCCGAGGAAAATATGGGGGAAGAGTCGGGCAGCTCCCCCGTCTCTCCTGTGGACAGCCTGAGCAACAGCGAGGGGGAGCTGGACAGACAGCCGAAGAGATGTGGGAGGAAGAGGAGACCGAGCAGGAAAAACGGGGAGGACTCAGATAGCCCGACCCCTGGGAAAAGAGGGAAGAAGTCCAGCAGCAGCAGCCCCCAGTCTTTCGAGGAGCTCCAGTCGCAGCGCGTCATGGCCAACGTCCGGGAGCGCCAGAGGACCCAATCTCTCAACGAGGCGTTCGCAGCTTTGCGGAAAATTATCCCCACTTTGCCATCTGACAAACTCAGCAAAATACAGACCCTTAAACTTGCAGCCAGATACATCGACTTCCTGTACCAGGTGCTGCAGAGCGACGAGCTGGACTCCAAAATGGCAAGTTGTAGTTATGTGGCCCATGAGAGGCTGAGCTACGCCTTCTCTGTGTGGAGGATGGAGGGCGCTTGGTCCATGTCTACATCTCACTAGTACCTGGAGGAATGATGCCCTCAATGGTACGCGGGTCTTTCAGATAATATGCATGATCCAAAACCTTGAACTGTGGAGGGAAACCTACTAAAATGCGTTTAAAATCGCTGTTGAAAAGCAGCGGGGAATGTGAGCGTCCCTCTGCGCAGGTCAGAGATAATTTACGCATAATCTAATCTACAGGTGACTGCTGATTCTTCTTATCACGTTCTGACGGGACTAATCTGGAGTCCAATGCTGGATACATGGGATCACTATTTAAACCAAAGATGACAGAAGTTGTGGGGAATCATTTTTGCTGAGGCCCGACTGGAGCACACATCCGTGTGTCAGCCCCATACAACCCCCCCCCCCCCACACACACACACATTCTGGTGTGTTTTCATGTTGTTGACGACGAATGTTGAAATATCATGGTTTTTTTTGTTTTGTTTTTTGTTTTATTACGCAAAGAAATGTTTAATGCATGCCTTTGGACTTATTTCTGTGGAGGCCAAAGTGCATTATGGAAGCAGTTGTCTCAGTGTTTGGTGTGAGGCTGTCAACTGGTGATGTAACTCACATTACAGGCTTGACTGTGTGGATCTAACCTGTGCAAAAATATTTTCAGAATACATCTATTTATTTATTGGTGAAAACGTGTTACATTGAGGAATAGATCCTGTGTCTGAAATACAAATACATTCCTATTTTTTATTATCGTTGTTTTTTTTTTGTAAATGTTTGTACATTTTTGCATCAAAGAACCAATAAAAGTGTTTGACTTTCTTTTGTGTGTTCATGTAGTTTGAACGTCAGCGCAGAGGAGTAAAGGAGTAAGAAGAAATGCACTGAATTTAAAAAAAAAAAGAAAACAATGGAAATTACCTATGAAATGAAATAACTTTGATGAATGTGTCACGTGGTCGATGATTCATATCAGGTTTAATGACAAAAGCTTCCACTGTATCACCAGTCACTTGGGAAAACAGATGGAGTTGTTATTGGCTCGAGGAAAAGCGTTGGAGAAACGCGCAGCTATTTTTTTTTTTTTTTTTTTTAATATTGTTCCACAT
This sequence comes from Antennarius striatus, assembly GCF_040054535.1. Classification (NCBI taxonomy): domain Eukaryota; kingdom Metazoa; phylum Chordata; class Actinopteri; order Lophiiformes; family Antennariidae; genus Antennarius; species Antennarius striatus. Next base: position 13,311,855 of record NC_090784.1, read on the forward strand.
CCAACAATAATTCAAGGCTGAGACATTTTCACGTCATTTATAACTTAAACTATTTCGGGAAACGCGCCAGCCTTAACACGTCAACGTGAGAAAAAGTTTTACTGCAAAAAAGAAAAAAGAAACGAAGGATTAATTTTAATTTTAAAAAATGACAAGCTTTATAAAGCTTGTCATATATATATATATATATATATATATATATATACACACACACACAAATTATATCTTACTTTTATATATATATGTGTGTATATATATACACATATATATAAGTAAGATATACTATATATATATATATATATATATATATATATATATATATATATATATATATATATATATATACTAAACTATGTCTATTATATTTCACTATAATTAATTCAAATGTAAACAGGATTATTTTACCTAATGGCACCAATTCCCCGTGATTGATTTTGCAGATCCAGCGCAACATTGCCAGCAGATAAACCCGCTGCGTCCTCGCGTTTGTCATTTTTCCATGAGAAGTAATTCCGTGTGTTGTGACTAAATACATGTCTGTGTCTGTTATCGTGCTAGGATTGATGTCAGTGATCTTAGAAAGGGGTTCACACTGCTCAAATCAAAGTATGTGCCCGTTTGAAGGTGTGTAATTGGCTTGGGAGGCATGTATGGAATTCCCAGATGTCTATGAAATTGAAGGAGGCCGTGAAGGTGGGCAGTAGGTCTGTACTGAAAGTTTTTGTGGGGGTATGCTTCTTACAGACAAACAGCTCCTCTTTAAACTTTTACAGTTGAGTCTGTCCCCTTAATAACACAAAAATAAACAGGACTTAAGATAAATACACAATCGTGGCGCGTCTGGCACAAAAACCTAGATTTTTATTTTTTTTTTAAAAACATTTCAAATTCAGCCCAACACGGTCAGGCTAAGTGAGCTTCCTTTCTCTCTTTTTTCAGGAGAGAGGAGTTGGCAATTGACACGATGCAGAGGCACAGAATGAAACCTATTTAGACCAGATGTTAGTATTTTTAAAAAAGTCACGTGAAATGAGCAGATGTTCAGACTGCAGAGACTCGCCGTGCTGTGCATTACTCTGCAGAGAGAGCTCAGAGACGCACAGAGACCCGCTGCAGTCTGTTGTCCTGCAGTCAAACCATCCCGTTAGTTTGATTAAAACGGATTTTAAAAGGGCCCCACGCAGGGATTTGTCAGGAGTCAGCTGACCGTCATGAAACCAAGGTAAGCTTTGAGGTAAGGTTTAGCAATAAGGTCGACTTCTGACCGCGGAACATTTTGTCTTGAGGATTATTTTGCTGCCAGATGATGTGTGAAGAAAAACAAAAGGCTTTTCGTAAAAGCTTCTAACTGTAACAGGCCTAGAATGTCGTCGAAGTTACAGACTACTTGGTGTGTGTGTGTGTGTGTGTGTGTGTGTGTGTGTGTGTGTGTGTGTGTGTGTGTGTGTGTGTGTGTGTGTGTGTGTGTGTGTGTGTGTGTGTGTGTGTGTGTGTGTGTGTGTGTGTGTGTGTGTGTGAGAGAGAGAGAGAGAGAGAGAGAGAGAGAGAGAGAGAGAGAGAGAGGGAGAGAGAGAGAGAGAGAGAGAGAGAGAGAGAGAGAGAGAGAGAGAGAGAGAGAGGAGGGGGGAGGAGGGTTGAAGAAGGGAGATCTCAGGAACGCTCGACAACTTATCATCCCTCCAGTGGGACAAAAAAAAGAAATGCATGACAGATAAAGCTCGACTTATTTAAGCTTTTATTTGTCAGTTGGATAAAAATACAGTTGTGAACTGGAAAATGAACCGTGATGTCCGACAATGTTTTACATTTCTCTCTTTTCTTAAATTACCTGAGTGTTTCACACATTATAATGCAAAAACTAAAATTGTACGTGTATTAAGCTAAAACAATTAATTATAAATTCGTCAATGTTTTGAATAAGAAATGTAAATTTATCTTTTTTATTATTATTATTATTATTATTATTATTATTATTATTATTATTATTATTATTATAACATCATTAGTAACAGTAGCAGTATTAGTAGTTACCTGACATGGTTACAATTATTTTATAGTTAAAATGTCTGGATTCAAATATCACATGAATCTGCAGCTGTAAGGTGGGCCAGGATGTCAGAAAGGTTAATGTTCTAAATTAGTTCACCATCATGGACATTTTAATATATTATTTTATCATTAAGGAGCTTTCAAATTCAGTCTTTAATTATTGAAGGGTTTATTCCTGTATTACTATTAGAATTCATCTTATTTTAACTGGAAAATATTTGTCAGATCTTTATTTGATTACTTTTGCTGCATCTCACTTGATAATTTAAGATGAACCCATGATTAATTTATCCTTTATTTAACAATGCATTGCATTGTCTTTGTTGTTGTATCAAAAGGAAAGAACAGGTGCAGGTTTTTAGTCAATTCAGGAAGTGATAATTTCAGATTTTCCATTTTAGTGAGAATAGAAACTTTCTCTAGTTGGTAATAAAACTTCTTAATGTTCTCATATTAGTTTGATCTCCAACTTTAATAAAACCTCAGAAAGCAAAGATTGAACCCAGGAGTGGCCGGCCTCCCTGAAGATCAGGGTGCAGGAATACACTTGAGGCAAGGAAACTTCAGGGAGGATAAACAGAACAACAAAGAGAATTTCTTCTGGATGTGCATTCTGTTGCTTATTCAGTAAATCAACATTTATAATGCAGCTCTTTACTGAAAGCACATTTTATTTGATCCAAAAGTGAGATCAGTTTTGTTTCTGAACAAAAATATTTGAAATTTGAGAGCAGCCATCAGGTGGATTTCAAGTGGATCTAAAAATCTGCACAAGATCTTTCAGTTAAACACAAAAGCAAAAAAGTTTTGAAAAGCTGTAGTTTTTGTCCAATATGGAAACTCTTTTGTGGATGCGTTGGACTTTATAGTATTCTGATCAACACTGACCTCACTGCCTTGCAATTAGGCCATAAGAAAATAGTCAGAGCAAACTAAATTAGAGGAACATAACTTGAAGAAATATTTTACAACAACACAACAAACTAATGTGTAATGTAATTAAAACACTGTTTGGATGTAACGTCAAAAAAGAATGGAAGGCTTAAAATGGAAGGATTCATACATATTAAAAGTTCAGAAAAAAAAATCTTAGTCTACTGAAGAAAATCCTAAATGAATCTTTTAAAACATTTAAATTTATTCTCTAAAAATCTACTATTGCTTTTTTAGAGTTTTCAACTATTAAAACAGATTAAACTATTAAACAGTGGCAAAACTCGTGGAAATTGCACTTATTTATTAACATGCAAAAGTAAAGTGTCAATATCTAAATAATTTTGAACTGTCACAGAGAGAATATCAAACCTGACATAGGGTAAGTGAAGGCATTCCATGCCAAAGGATATTTTTGTGCAAGTTTGGCAGCAGTGGGTTTTTGAATGATGCAGACACCTGTGATGTACTCAATCTGTGTTAATAGTGTAACATAGACGGCTACATAGGTAATTCTACAAGACATTGAAATAATTACAGAGATAAGCACTGAGAAAATCAAAATGTAGTATTTAATAATCTGTCAGTAACAGTAGTAACAGCATGAAATTACATAGATTTCTAAGTAAGTAAAGTGTCGTGCAAGGCTTCCCTCTGACAAGTTAGCCCTTTCATTAAATATTAAATATTTCATTAACTATTCATTCATTCATTCATTCATCTTCTAAACCAGCTTCATCTGCTGTCGTGGGTTGCGGGGCACCGACTGGGGGCGTGAGGCAGGGGACACTCCAAGCACGAAGCCAGTGCACCATGGGAAAATTTAACATATAAAGATTATTTGATATATAAAAGTCGAAAGAGTAGAAGCATTAGGATATTTGAGAAAATGAAGAAGTCTAGACGACACCATGCTATAACTTTCATCGCAGTGAAAGGCTCACAGGTCATGAAGAATACGAGTGTGATTTGTTGAGGCAAAGACTCCAGAAACATCCTGTGATGCATGTCCCATAGTCAAAACATGTGCACCTTGTGTTTAACCTCTGTTGCATGTGATGTGTGCCACCCAGGCAGTGGACAGGACATGGATCAGGGAATACACAATGATGTCACAGACAGGAAAGTACTGGAAAAGGCTTGGCACCTTTTTGGGAACTGGCTGGATCCCTATTGGCTCAGCAGAAACGCTGTAATAATAAACATGCAATCAGCAGGCAGCGTCAGCGTACACAAAGGCAGTGTAAAACTTTGCAGACAATAAAAGCAGATTTTTCACTCAAGGGGAATGATTATTTGTATTCTTCAGTTGTCCATAAATAGAGGGCCTCCCACAGGAAGCATAAACATACAGATGAAGTGGAGGGCAGTCGCAGTCAAACACAGTGATTTCAAACATTCCTGTTGAACTGTAGCTCCAGTTTGAGAATTAAATAGAAGGGATTATTTTCTGGGGGAAGAGAGAAAATGAAAACCTCGCTACAGAATGTAAACACTTTGATGAGTGCTTCACTTCTTTTGGAAAGGAAGATATATTAAGAAAAGCTCATAAAGCATATGCATACGTTTCCTGAGACATCACACACTGTGGAAACTTACATATGTATTTAAATCAAATGAAATTGAAAAGAGTTCTCTGATAATAAACACATGTGGTGTGAACCATGTTAGCCCAGTCTTTACAACTAATGGAAAGGAACCTCCTACTAGATGGGAATAGAGACAGACCACAATTTGTCCTTTATTGTGACTGTTCTTTTATTACCTTGGGGTAATAGGACTCTAATAATGCAGCATCCCTGCTTCTGTCCCTGAGGGCATTCCACTCCCCAGGAATTAATCCCATTGCCTTCATTAACCTGCTGGACCAAAACCTCCACCAATGCTGAATAGCCTATTAAATGATGTCTTGGCTACCTTGGGTTACAATGATCTCATTATTCTGTCCCAAACATCTTAAATCCATCCTTCTTCTAAGATTCATTTAATCCTGTCAAGCAGCAGTGTTAGATTGGTGCAGGGAAAATCAAAATTACAAAGCAAAATCCTGATCTAATGCGATCTAATACAGGCTGTGGTGCTAGTTTGGGTCAGGGCAAACATACTCAACACAGAAGTACTTCAATTTGTAAAGGATATCGTATTTAACAGCAATTAAGAATCTGCCAGTGTGAAGAAATGTGACTTTAAAAATCTTTTTTTTAAAATCAAAACGGACCTTAATCAGTCTTCAACTGTAATCTCAACTGTTTCCCTACATGCAGCTGAGAATGTTTTATTTCATTTTGAAGCCAAAAAAAGAAACAAAAGAAGAAACAATAAGAACTCTGAAATTATGATCAAATCAAATAAACTACTGAAATAATTATATAACTATTAAATACTCATAAATGAAATATTATGAGTGGAACCTTTCACATACACCCAATATTAAAGCCACTTCTGTATTCAGTGTTCTACATAAATGTATACTCATCATGGCTTTCTTCACATACCAGTAGGAATCTTGGTGTAAGACGCTGACTCATCACTAGTGGCGTCAAGACCATTCAGACCGATGGAGTCGCCTGGACAAAAACATGATTAATATTGGAAAGCATTTGCAGTTATGTGTATTTTTTTTAAAAACATTATAAAACTGTTTGTAAAATCAGGAATGAAATTTGTTTAGGTGTAAAAATCTATAAATAACTTACGTGCTTGAAATTCTCATATTAAAAAATACTAAACATACTGTATATTGACAGCCTTACCAGTAAGAAACTTGTGCTGGTGTTTGGCAGTTTTACTTAAAGGCAGTGGGTGAATTGAAAATAATTTTGTGAGACACATGAACCATGCTTATACACACACACACACACACACACACGCACACACACACACACACACGCACGCACGCACACACACACACACACGCACACACATTGAAGACAGTCAACATACCTCAAAAGTTCAACGCAGACTTCCTGAAGTCCATCTGGAATAGTCGAGCCTGCAGGATTTACTATTACTGATGTATTGATTTACACAAGTGGCTCAGCTTGATTTGGTTTACATCCTGACACATCGTCCGGTGGTATGGACATGCTGTTCTCATCGATGAAACCAGCACCCACCGGAGGATGCGGACCAACATTTGATTGCCATGGCTGGTAGATAGGTCCTCCCAGGTGCCATAGTCAGAATCAAAGTCCTTGATGAGTCCCTCGGGTTTGTGACAGCAGACCTCTCTGACCTGTGCTCTACATATTAGCAGAGGGGGATTTGAGAACCAGGAACCAGGCCATGTTGGGCCATCCATCAAAATCACTGTGTCTCTTCAGTCTAAGTTCTGTGAACAAGGAGAAGAAGAAGAAAAAATTTGGGGGGTACACACACATACACACACACACACACACACACATACACACACACACACACACACACACACACACGCACACACACAAGGGGCCTGCAGGCATGCCGATTTTAGAGGTGTAGAGTGGCGGGCCCAATGAGGGGATGGTGTCTTGCTCAAGGACTACTCGGTAGTGCTCTTGAGATGAACCGGCAGCGGAGACGTGAGAAATCCTCTGGGCTGAGGGTGGATCAAGATGTCTGTGCTGACAGGACGGTATTCCTGGTTCAGGTAGAGGCCGACACCCGCTGCTGGTGCACTAGCCTGCGATGAGAAGGTGGACCCTAGCCCTCTTGTCTGTTGTCATGGAGACCATGCTGTCTTTTCTTAGCAGCCCAGGGTGATGCCAGTGCTGACATAACCACTGTGGGGCAATACAAAACATATTCAGGGTTCCCCTGGAGCAATAGTACAACTCTTTTGAAGAGACATGATCCACCAGAATGAGAGTCTCTATCACACATTATTGTTCATGAAGTCTCGTGTAGTATCTTGAGCTCCTTGTTTGTCTGTGATTCTTTATGTTTTTTCTTTTTCTTTCTGCTTTTTAACTGTGTACTCTGATGATCGACAGGTGCAGCAATTTCCACTGGCGAGCTGGTTTTTTGAACACACCAACAACAGGCCCCTTGTGCTTTACACCTTTCATCATCTATTCAGCGTGGCTCACTGCTTCTCCTGTGGACAACAGTACCAACAGCAAGGTAGCACCAAGATAGGACTAAACAACTGGGTCCCCCTCTCTGCATGGCAATGAATATAGAGCTGTCTCCTTCATAACTAGATTGGTAATTTGTAGTTTGCTTGAATCTGCTAATCAACATGTTCTGACTACAAATGGAGATTTAAAATTCAAGTGTTCATGAACAGCAGTGCCTGAGTAACTGTGTGCATTCACAGCTGGCGTGTCTTATAAAATGATCCTCGTCACCTGTCAGCTCAGGATATCTAACTGGGTGGAGAGACACTCTCCTCAATAGATTATTTTTGATCGGTCCGTTGCCTCCTCTGATTCATAGTTCTCAGTGACTCAGGTCAGAGTGATGCATCTTTCACGCTGGTCACTCTGATAATATCTGGTTCATATTTTATTTAATTTTCAATATATTATGTTCAATATTTTTTTAATGTACTATGATTTTGCGTATTGTAACAAAAAAGTTCCACGTATTCCACATTGAGTAATCATTTTGGCAAGATCACGGTAGTCCACCATAATGAAAGACAGACATTTGAGTAGGACATTATTGTCTACAATTTATTAAAGATCTTTGGTAATTCATGTAGAGTCATCAGGATATATGAATGCTGATTAGTTCAAATTATCATAGACAGATGAGCTGAAAAGACTTCAGATTGACTCCAAATAATTCTGTATGAGATCTTATGTCAATATCTTTTTTTTTTAATGTTATTTACTAGTTTGCTTGTTTTCTCTTTTTTACATTTTTATCTTAGTCTCTTATTTTCAAGGTGATAAACTTATTTTAAGATTTCTTGACAAGTAAAATTATCTTACTGCATGTATAGATAATTACACTGTAATTGTAATTTTGTTGAGAAAACCAGTTTTTATTTCTTGTATTCCTGGCATAAAACTGTTTTAGAAATGTTAATGGATATTTGAACATTGATTATTTCGATGTTTAAGGGATGTACATGAGGAAATAAAATTAAAGTTATTCAGTCAATTAATCAAACTCTTGTTTATCATTTGAGTATTTATTCCAGTGCTGCTAATTCACCTCCCTTTCCAAAATATATGAACCAAACATCTGAACCTCTTTTGTGTCGAAGGAACAGTGAATATGCGCTATGATCTTTTGTTATGCGTGCAATCCAAAAGCCAAGAAATACATGAGGAACGTTCATTTTTCACAGAAGACGTCAAGCCAAACTATCAGGAAAAAAATATTGTTTTCATTTAGCTCTGTAGATGAATTATCATGTTATGAAACTAACTAATGCAATTGTCTTTTTACTGATTTTTTTTTTTAAATTATTCCCTGAAGCAAGAGTGACATTCAGAAGACACGCACCATCCAGTATATTTTACACAGAAGACGGAGAAGGAGCAGACAATATTTTTGAAATATTATAAAAATGATAGGTGTGGCAATCAAAAAGCCACAGTTTTTGTGACAGCAACCTTGAAAACATATTGCGGAAAGATGGAGTTTAAAACGACCTGTGGAACATATACAGTATTTAAGGAAGGAATTCACAAAATGTCTTGCAATAGAAATGCCTGTCAGAGGACAGATGTCTCACAATGAGTCACCCTCACACATGCATAACTTTGCTCTGTTATGTTCATATTATGTGTTATTTTGGTTCATTCCCTGACCTCTCACATTTGCCCCAGAGAAATGCAAATGCCCAAAGAACATAATGGCCCCCTTCCTGTGTAAAAACCTGGCCATAAAGGAAGATAATTAGAGTTGTCATGACAACGAGGTCCAGCAGGCTGGCGGTGCTGTGTTCGCTTGCAGAACTTCAAACGGTATCAAAGCTCCACTGGGGCTGGAGCGTGAGCTCTGGTTTGAATTAGGGGCTGACTTTCACAGGCTCTCTTCAAATTCAAGATCAATATGGAAAACAAAAACCAAGCAAAAAAACAAGAGAAGCGAGCCGAGTTTTTCGTCCCGACGAACCCTGAGATCTGTGTTTCATTAAAGACAATTATCTTATCTGTTTCATCTCAATGCTGCCCCAAGGGCTGGCAGGCAGACCAGTGGGCCCTTCGCAGTTTGGAAAAACCTGCAGCCAGCCAGAAGCCTGCGGCTCGGGTCATTAAAACACTGTTGCCCTTGCTGCTGGTGATAAAATATTTTCATACTTTTGTAAATAGATTTTCTCCTTTCAACCCTACAGGACATAAAAAACACAACTTTTCTTCTCTGAATATTCCATCATAAGGACCTCCACAGTGTTGATAGTTAGCGCTTCTTGGTTTTGCTCTCAGGTGAAGCTGCATAAGCATCCATTGTTTTTTTCTTCTTCTCATAATAAGATGCAGTTGTATTTCTTCATCAATCCTCAACTTGTTTGCTCCACAAAACGCTTGTCCTTCCAGGTCCAGCGTCACCTGTTATAAGAAGGATAGCTGTCAAAGCCACATGTACAGTATGGCCTGAGTAGGACTACGCTTCAATGAAAGATAGGAAAACTGTGTTTCAAAACAACATCAGCCTGTCATGTTGTGTAGCGGATGCTGTTAAAGTAATAGTTAAAAGTTTTGGGACTTTTGGCTTTCTTTTACAAAACATGGGAATTATATGGGAATATCAAATCTGCTCTCATGTCATGTATAAAGATACTGTATAATTGCCTACAGCCAGCCCTGGAAATAGAGCAACATGTCAGCAGGTTCTGTCCAAAACTAACAGAATCCACCTGCAGGCGCATCTAAAGCGAATGCCTTCTACTAGGAAAAATGTATGATTTATGACTAATTTGACCTGCTATTTCTTTATTAAGCCACATGATTTGCAGATTATGTTTTTATTGGCACAATTATGAACCACTAAATAGCATATCTGGAAGGTGTGAGTTATGCTTGATGTTTCCCCTTGATTCCAATATTTGTTAAGCTAACCTCGCTCACAATTGTGTCCTACTTCCTAACATGACATGAAAAGTGGCATCAGCCTTGCTCTTGCTCTTTGTAAGTAAGAATCTGTTTATTGGGCACATCATCAAGCATTCTTAGGCTCTGTCAACTACTGCTTTAGACAGGAGGCACATTTGGTATAATTTGACACAGAAAATATTGCCCTGTGTATGTGAACTGGAGGTGGGGAGTGGGGGTGGCAGAGAAGCAGAGAGGGGTAAGAGGCCTCAGAAGGACCCAGAGCTGAAATTGAGATCCTTCCTCATCAGGGGTTAGGGATCACGGGCAGAGGCTTCCCTTCATCACAGTCAAGACGGGAAATGCAAAGGACAGCATGGGTCAGCCATGACAGCCCGCTGTGCACTGTTACCATGGCAAACATCCCATGGGCTAAAGAAAATAGATGACAAGTACAATAATATGAGATGTAATCACAAAGTTGCCTGCAACAAGCTGCCTTCTGCTTTCAAGGACCCATATTCTTCAAAAGGGAAAAAAGTTTGCTGTCCGTCAAGGGAAAATTACTCGGTAATGTGGTCGGACATTCTTCCTTCATGCCTCTAGACACCAGGAAACCTTAAGGGATATGCTTTAGAACGTCCACGGGCAGCCATTGAGAGATATTTACTTTCCGGTTCTTTGTAGTGGTGCACTGCTGATGGAATCTCGCATCCTCTTTAAAGGGAAATTTTATGACTTATTAACTGTCAACAATCATAACCTCCAAGGAGCTGTTAAACTTTCTCCTGTGGTCACAGCATGAATGCCAGTGTTTGATTTGGACAGGGAAGCTATTTGATTGTTTTGCTTTTCTCCACCCTGCTCTTGCAAAAAGAAATACTTGTATCAGTTTAAATATCAGACTGATGTGTTAAGATAAAGATAGTTGTGTGTTTGCTTTGTTTTTAAATTACAGAAGGCATATTGTGGTATTATTATAAGAGAACACAGTTAATCATAATACAGAAAACACTGTGGGGAATAACCAAGAGATGAAGAACACTTAGTGATGATGTAACCCTGCAAATATTTAATAACCGATAAGTTTTAAAGTATTTTAAAAACAACGGGATGATAATAAAATTTCACATGATTTAAAGACTCTCAGTTGCATGTGAACTACAACATTCTCATCCCCAGTCTTCATTTCTCTTCTATAGTTTTTTTTTTTTTTTTTTTTTTAAACATTCAGCTGCATTGTGGATATATTTGTACTCAAGAAACGGTGTCAGCAGTGTGACCAATTCATTTATCACCAGCCAAAAACAACCAGGATGAATAATTGAATCCAGATGTAGCTGATTCAAGGTTGATACCAAGGTTCATTTCCTGTCTGTGCTCCATAGGACACAACCTATTACACCTCAGAGGCAGCTGCCGGGGTATCCTAGTCCAGGCCTAAATATCAACACTCCTCAGGTGTCAGTGTAAGACTCACACAACAGACATGAAAGCCAGCCTCCGAATTTTAAGTCACACTGACAAATACAATGCTGACAGTACATTTTTGTAACTGCAGCTAAATAGTATAACTATACCCAGGTACAATAAAGTAGATTCTAGATACTTTTACTTCTACGTCTTTGATAGTTATGCAAAGATTTTATATGCAAAACACTTGATCAGCTGATCAAACACAACAAATTGGCACCTCATTTTACCGAAAAGCACAATGATGTGTTCAGATGAGCAAGTAGAGTCAGGTATTCTACAATTAAAAGAAAATTAAAATGTAAAACTGACAAAAAAAACTTTCACACACTTACATGCAGTAGCAGTTCCCCTTGTTTATTTTATGCACCAAAAGATTTGGGAGGCCATAACTCTCCAGCTGCCTTAAAAGCATTCTCTTCCGGCTTTTTGGCTCAATCTGGTAGCAATTACGCCCTCTGACTCTGCCACGCAGGTGACTGACACTGATTGACCGTTCCTCAACACCCATGCATGTGGTAATGAAGCCGAGTTTCCTGGTTGTCTTAATTTATAAAAACTGAGATATTCGGTTTTGCATCCAGTTGCCTACCTTGAATGTTGGACGGCCCTGACATGCAGCAGTTAGTAATTTACTGTATCTGCTGAATGTTTAAAGATCTTTGAATGCTGGCGTTGTTGGTTTTTTTTTTACTTCTTTGTGCTGGAGACTGGTTAGGATCAGATGTAAAGTTTTACAGGTGGGACCAACTCAGGAATCTTTCAAAATGGAGCCACATTATTCCCTGCAATATGTGTCCATCTATTTCAGCATGAATTGCACACAAATAAACACTAGTAGAGGTGGTTTTCTTGAGAAAATCAATCTGTGGGAAGATGTCAGGGTTGTTACAAAGAAAAGGTAAATAGTGGAGTGGAGTGGGCTACAGGCTTTAATGTTGTGTTTATACAATAATTAGTCTTTGCAGAATGAGATTCCTGACAGAGGGTCTGAAATGGCATGGCATAAGAAAATAAACTCTAAACAGCCCTGTTTCAAGACATCCTCCATGGACCATAAACCAAGCCAGCCTCCACAGACAGCAACCACCCCTCTTTAATTTTCAGAATGGGTGGTCGAATTTTTTTTCTCTATCTTGGTCTTGCTTATTCATTGAGTCTCTTTTCCTCCTTTGTCACCCCGTCTCTTCCTTCGTTTGTTTTCCACTCTGTTTATGCCACTCATTCTCCTCACTCTTTTGCATTTGCTTTTTTTCCCCCCAATTTTGATTTTGTTCCTCCCAGTGTTTATCCCTCCACTTCCTGCTCCCTCCCACTCAGAGTGAACCCAGGTTGAAGCTTCACCTTCCAGCTCTCTGCAGGCCCCTCTAAACTCTGACTCGATGACACAGTCTACAGCCAAAAAAAAAAGGTGTGGGGGGGAGGTGATTGGGGCTCATTCAGAACTGTGTCACTGTCCACCTGAGCAAACAGAGTTTCAGAGAGAGAAGGAGGCGGGAGACAAACTGTTAAGGAGGCCAGTAACCAATTGGTGAGGGAGGCCTGGCAGAGTGACAGCCAATGTACAATAACATTCGTCTTCCGCTTTGGCCAAAGTGAGCGCTCCATCTGGACACAACTCTGCCTAAACGTTTCTTCTTAGTTTTTTTTTCTCTTCCCTCTTTCTTGTGTGTTGCTCCTTCCAATGGAAACACATAGCTGTCATGCCTCAGTGCTGTTCCCTGTTTAGATTTCTCATTACAAACAGCATTACACGCATGGGCTGGATCTGGCCAAAGCACAAGTGAGCCAGAGTCCAGGGACCTCAGTCTTCCACAGCCTCATATCACACGGAGACACAAAGCACAGAATCACAGATATTAACCTTTCACATCCATTAGTTTTGAGGATAAGAGAAAATGATTTGCAATATATTTTATGTGCATTTTAAGAAGAATTTTGCAAACTGCGTTTGAACTCTTGACTTGATATAGCTGCCTGCTCTTGTTGCAAAACTTCAAATAAAAACTACCAGAAACTTTTGGAAATTTCTAAACTTCTCGCTTGATATTAAACTGTCATGAGAACTGCCAGTCCATCTTTTGATTTCGTAACTTCCCTGTTATGTTGGGATATGGCGAACCCTCAATTTCCATCCAGACGATTTATGATTATGAAGTTGCCTCACAGGATACCAAACTTTATGGAAAGCAGACCGCTGTCTCTCTCCAGAACTCTCTCATCTCTTTCCAAGTGCAGAACCAGAGGACTGGAACCGCCATGACTCCCCAGGCTGTCTGGGTATTGTTGACTGACACCTGACTTTGTGTATTAGTGTAAAAAAAAAACTAGAGTTGCACCATAATACCTGAGCAGAAACCCTGCTCAAGGGGAAGTGAGTCTGGCAACAATCAATCAAGAATTGCTTGGTTTCAGTATCAACAGTGCTCTTTCTCCTGAGAGATAAAAATCAGAGCTACTCAAACACCAACTAATCAAATAAAGAGCAATCTAAATCTTAGATTTAGACTATATTCCGAACAAACTAAAAATTAAAAAAAAATTCTGTTTTCATAAAGCTTTAATCTGTACGTTTTCCAAGACGCCACACAGCAACAGTTCTTTATTTTTATCGAGTCATTAACAATATTTTTTGTGGGGAAAACACACATTTGTTTTTACTGTTTTACTTCCCATTTTTGTGCTAAGAGGAGACTCAGAGACAATCTGTTAACAATTTCTTCAAATCCATGTTATAACACTCAATGATGCTGCGCTGATATACAGTGTACAGTAAATTATAATAGTGGACGTGATAAGTTGAATACAAAATGCTGCCATTCAGTCAAAGGATATCTTTCATGTTTAGATGGAGAAATTGCAGCATATTCTCTTTTTACATCACACGTAACAATCCTAGTTTTATTTATGGAGTTGTTAGAGATATGCAATCAAGCATTTTTGAATGAATTTAAATCAATGAGAGTTCCCTCCTGAGAAGGTTTTATTATAGAGTAGGATACAAGTATAGTAATGCTATTGGAGGACATAAATATAAGACACATTCCAAACATTCCAAAAAAAATTTACCTGGAATTTTCAATCACAGAAATCACCTAAAAGAACCTAAAATCCTTCAGCCTGCATTTCCAGTTCACTTTACATTAATTAACATTTTTTTAAAAAGCAATGGCTGTTTTAAAACCCCTTGAGTATGACCACAGTAGGCTACATTCATCTTACCAGGCTAGAGTCACTGATTTGTTTTCCTATTTTTTCAGAGGGTTAGAAAAAGTCCAACCTTTTTCTAACCCTAGATTTTATGCATTCAAATGCTATGGATGCAGATCCTGCTACCAATCCATTTGAGTTTTAATGTGTGAATTGGAAACACATTATGTTATTTGTTAGTGGTGCTGCAGATGACTTGAGCAAACACAAATTGATGTGTGCATGCCTGCCATTTTAAAGGACAGACATGTTCACATCTGCGCAATACGCAATTGTTTCTTCAAATCTAAATAGCTCGAGTTACAGTTGTATGTATGAGTTGTCAGTGTAGCCCGAAGACTTTGTCAACAGATAATGTTCTGCAACTCTTGGTTGATGTGTTGAAACATCAACATTATATTCTAAATAGCTGAAAAGCCAAAACCTGCAACCTCCTCTAACATAGTCCCTGTGCTTTTACAAAATATTATTCTGCAAACTGGGGGGATAATACTTTCCCTGTAGTGGAAATGTGTCTATAGATGGAAAATATAGGAGATGACAGTATAAAAATAATGTCTAAGAAATCTGCATAGACAAACATCAACCTGAATCCACCTCCAGGTCCTCTTAATGTGTTAAACAAATAGACTATGATGTATTAATTAGTCAACTTTCGAACTGCTGGAGGGCAGGCCTTGTTATTTTTGGATGGAGCAAGACTAGCTGTTTTAATCTTAGTGCTAAGCTAGGTTAACTGGCTGTTGATGGTAGCACCATATTCAACATACAGCTGGGACTGTCCTATTGCTGTGCTCATGTACGTCTTAGCAAGAAAGCACATAAAAATATTTATCTGAATTGCAAACATTCACTTTTAGTCTAGGCAATGTAGTTGGAACCCATGCTACAGCAATCCCCTTACACTTCAAGCACGCAACTAATATCCAAAGTTTATTTTCACGCGCTAATAAAGTGGCTTGAGAGGAATGCCCCCCACCCCCAATGAAGGAGGGAAAGTAGAGGCCACCTGTTCCACAGTCACTACTACTATACACATGGCGTAATGCAGGCTTGTTCATGGCAGATTAACACCAGGCCGTTGGAGTGGGCAGTGCCAGCTGAACTTCTAAACATGGGTTGAACTGGTATGAATATAAGCACGCCACAATTTGTGGCATCCTACGCATTAAACCAAATGATCTCCTCATGTTGATGATTTTTCATTTTGTCAAAAGCATGGCTCTGTCACATTTCTGGACACACATGTCTGGACACACATTTCTGGACACACATTCCCGTCGGGTCGGGTAACACATCTTTACAGTGCATTAGAAGTGTGTTATGTTCAGTCAACAACATGCCTGTTTTGTGCTGTTCTATTAAAACTGTTATAGCATAGTGGATCTGTCACAGTCCTGTTTCTCGGTCTGGCAACTAGGCAAACAATGTGAAATTTGTGGTTCATTCTGCATTATGAATTATGTGAATTTTACAGTGATTCTCCAGGGTGCATTCAAACCGCTGACTTCACCAACTTTTCAGAGCTTGTGTATTATCCAGAAACATTAACTTCAAATTTCCCAAGCTCTCTTAGGATTCATGTGGCTTCACACAGTGAAGATAAACTTTCGCAATACTGCAATGAATTTGTCTCCTGGAAATGTCTATCAATTACACACATTCTTTAATTTAGAGATACTGAGAACAAATTGATTAATAAGCTAAAAAATATTAAGTAAACTGATAAAAAAAATTTTGAAAAGTTTTGATAGTTGTTCCTAGATCCTTTGTTGAAATTGGTTCAATTGTTATCACTGACGAAGGTCAAAAAGGTATCGTTGAAAACTGTAGAATCAATCCTCCACTGTCAAGATGAAAATGGACCACTGCTGCTCAATTATCTAAATATGAAATGTGCCTCAATCTGAGTCTTTGTTATTGTCCTGTCAGTCCTAAACTTGTAGACCTTTAAACATTTGGATTCATATTTATATTTCATAGATTAGACAAATATATAAATAAATATTATTTAAATTATGACATACATTGCACTTGAACATACTGAATTACAGAAGGACAAAAATAAAGTAAATTTGAATCATCAACTATCATCTCACGTAGAAATCTATGAATTACTTTACAATATGTCATTTACATAATAGCAATAAATTTAGCATGACACATTCCAAAGGTTTCAGGCAAATCCTTTTTGAGTTATGACATTATTTGGAAATTTCACAGATGGGCTAACATGACAGCAGCAACATTAATGGAGCTTGGAGCCTTGCTTTTCCCACTTTCTCTGACCTGCTGCTCAGTTGCACTGACACATGCCTCATGTTTCCACAGACAATTCCCTCAGAGATTAGTCCATGATATAGTATGCAACTAGAACTCCCTTGCACACAAATGCCTCAGGGACCTTTTCAGAGGCCCTCATTTTATTCTCTCAATATATAGTGATAATGAGAGAGCCCTTAAACCCTCATTGAGGAATATTTCCCGTGCAGCAATGTTCCCTTGGCTGCATTCCTCATACCATTCTATCTTGGGCCTTAAATCTCCTGGAACATCTTAAAACATAGAAATGAACCACAGTATAAATATTTGTAATGCACTCCATTACAAAATCAAGGTTTTGAATGTATATCTGTTGGCTTTCAATTTATTTGAATGATTCTTATTCTTGTTATTTAGAGGTTGCACTTTGGTGTAGATCTAAATGTTTTTTCATGTACAAATTTTCCTTTGACGATTGACTTTAATATGCAGTGTTTCACCAAGGGCCATTATTATTGGTTCTGAGCCTTACCCTTATTATGTCCCTTGTTAATACACTGCATTTGCCATGTGATATAGATCATGAGTAAAACCCCAGTGTTCCATGGCCACAAACCACAAATGGCTGGAACTCAAAATGATCTTTAAGTAAGGGCTTAGAGATCACAAGTATTACAGGGCCCTGGGGTGTCATTTTAGCCTGGCAATGCATTCAGGCAACACTTACAAACATGTCCAAATAGCAGGACAGCAGCAGACTTACTTTATGTGCTCTGGATTGGACAGTGTGAGGGAGGTAGGCATGTAAAAGTGTCTTGCCACAGGAATCAAAGAGAGGAGACATCATCACAGGGACACAGGAGCCCCACAGATGGGATTCTCTCCGACAGGAGAGTCCAAGTTTGCCAATCCCTTCTTCTATGTGGAGAGGCCACTTCCTTAGGCCACTGTGGTTCCTCAGTATCACCTATCAGCTAGGTCAATCAGTGGCTGAGATAAAGCAGTCCCCTGGCCTGGACGGTCTTTGAACACAGCAGGGAGAGAACTCCCTTGGGTCACTTACCTCATTAAACTTGAAAAGGTGTATTAATCCCTGAAAGGCTGTATGGATGACACCAGTCAGAAGGACTGACAGTATTATAAATGCTATCTATGTTGGGTTATCAATGTTTCACCTCAGATCACAAGGCAAAATGTGGTGTTTTTGAAAATATTTCCTGCGGGTCAGGATTTTTCACATGAAGAAAATAAGTATTTTTAGACCAAAAAAAAACACATATTCCATTTATAAAAATTGTTATAGATTGATTTCTAACAGGATTTGTTTTATTAATCAAGAGAAATATATGATTCAATGTAAGCAATGTCAATGGCAGGCATATGAGCAATAAAAAAGAAAAAATCCCTGCCAGACAGACATCACACGCGACAAAGAATCCAACTAAAATTGTTCGACACCAAACTGACATCAGTCCCTATTTTTTCCTCCTTTATTTCACATCAGTCTCGTCCGTTTGCAGCCAGCGCTTGCACTGTCCTACACTTTGAGCATGGTTAAGAGCACATGGAAAGAAAAACACTACTTGTTCCACTCAATGGCAGATTCATAAAATCTTGACAAGCACATAAGAAAGGTGGAAAATGTCCTTATGTGCTGTTTTAGCACTCTGCTTTCAACGTTGGTGGTAAAATTTCGAATTAGCAGACCAACACATTATGTCTTTATCGTTCCTCCACTTGTGAGGCAAACATTTCTATATACAAACATGAGAAAACTGAAGCCCTAACTAAATTATTTGTTACCAACTATCATCAAACACACTGTCCTGGGGCTGCGGGAAGTTCAGTTAAGTATTTGCTCTTGCCATAAAGCCATGTAACAAAATATATGTTTGTCTTGTTAGAATAAGCAGCTGCATCCCAGGACAAAAAAAACCCAGCGGGAATTACAACATAAGTTGCAAGATATATGACATTTCATCTTTAGCTTCACAAATGTCCAAGTTGAGGGACCAACACAACCCAAGGGCATCGATGATACTGATTTTTGAATATCTTGATGCCCTTATTGCCAAGGACAAGAAGTCATTATTTCCAAAAGCACTTTAAAAATGGGACTTGTCAGTCCACAGCACACTTTTTCACTTTAGGTGAATGCCAGAGACCGTATCATAAATGGTGGACATGTCAGTTGGACACAGAACTGTTGGAAGAGTTTCTGCATGATAATAAATGGCTTCACTTTGAATAGTGGAGTCTTAAGTTGAACCTGTGCATGTCAGCAGCTGAGTTCAATCAATAACTCTGGTAATATTCTTTCTCATTTTGGTTTGAACTCTCCAAACATGTGATGACCTTTACTGCTGGTTTTTAGTGTTGCCCCTAAATAGCGTTTTATCTTGATTCTGTTGATACTCTATTAAAGTTATGACATTATAGATTCAGGATGGACAAGTTTCTAAACTTCCTGAAACTTACAATTTTTAAAGAATTAACATTCTAATTATTTGAATGAGCATTTCAGGGATATTCCTGTTATATATAATGCAAATGATTTGTTTCTTTGACCAGGTAATAATTAACCTCTTTATAAATGGAATTTTGGAGCATTCTACGACTTTCTTGATCACAGATTTATTTATTCCAGCTTGTGTTGCAGGCATCAAATGCAGAAGAAGTATTTACAACAAAGGTTGAAGATTAAATACGTTGTGTTTGGGGTGCATTCTAGTGAAAATTGTTTGCATTTTGTTTTAGTAACATTTTACAAAGCATACTAAGGTTTTGCAGTCTGGGCTGTACACTGATAATATGACAATCCTTTACTGTATGTTTGTCTGTAACATAAGGTCTCATAAACTCTATGCTAATCTGTTACTTTCCTAAATCAACTGCCCCTGGAACAAATTAATTCCTATTAAAGATCCACTGTTCATGGAAGCATTGGTGCAATTAATGTTGTGTTTTTAATTTCTACAACAAATACTGTACACTGAAACAAATGTATGGAGCGGCAGTGGCTCAGTGGTAGAGCGAGTGTCCTATGATCACAGGATCGGCGGTTCGATTCACGCTATCGCCCAGCGATCTTTGGAGTGTGACCTGACAGTGGTAGGTGTCAGCTGACCTACCGGTAATTGCCGAGGCACCCTTGAGCAAGGCGCCATCCCCCTTACGAGCTGCTCAATCGCTGCCTGTCACTCTGCCTACCCCTGTACTTAATTACATGCCTACAGGCCCCTAGTGTGTTGTGTGTTTGTTTCAGGGGCCCCTACATATATATATATATATATATATATATATATATATATATATATATATATATATATATATATATATATATATATATATATATATATATATATATGTGTGTGTGTGTGTGTGTGTGTGTGTGTGTGTGTGTGTGTGTGTGTGTGTGTGTGTGTGTGTATACGCATGCACACATGTTTAACATTTATGTATTTGGTGTGATTGTAAAGATAACACCCCTTGGGGGATTAATAAAGTGACTTTAAGTTTAAGTATTCATTCATTCATTCCTTTTCTCAACCTGCTTCATCCACCTGCACAGGTCGCGGGGAGCTGGAGCCTATCCCAGCTTGTCTTAGGGCGTGAGGCGGAGAAACTCCAGGCGCGACGCCAGTGCATCGCAGAGCAAGTTTAAGTATTCATTTGTTGAATTTATATGGTCTTTTAAGGCTACATTTAAGGTGAGATGCGGACACAGCTTCTGTTCTACAACCTCCAGTTTCCTCCTTGTATTTGTACCTTATGTACATTAAGTTTGAAATACAACAAGAATGGTAGCGTGATCCATTTTATTTTTTCTTTTATATTCAATCTTCCCTAGTTTTTCCCAGTCACATCTGTGCATATTGTGGCGTGTCTTTTGAGCCTAATGGTGCACATGAAGTCCAAGGCACACAGATTAATCACACCATGAAAAAGAATTAAATCTGTTGTAAAGGTCAGATAAATTTATTTAAAAATTCACTTTGTAGAAGAACTGTGTAAAACCTGTTGTGTTCCAGAGTATGATCCTCAACTGAACTGAAGCTATGTAATTTTTCAGACAAGCTAATGTTCAAAAGGTTTTTTTTCAGTCATGTTCTTGCAACTAGTACGTAACTCATAAAACTTAGGTGCATGAACGTTTTGGCAGGTAGCATTGCATAGTCACATGTTGATCGTGCATCAGCTGATAATGCATATGCTGGATCATAAATTAACAATATTACTTGGAGATAACAGGCATGTGAGAGTAAATGAAATGATGCATGAGGTGGGTAACAACCTACAGATCCTTGATAAGTTTTATTAATTCTAAGACGTCCACGCCATTAGAATATTTTATCACGGCACCCCAAATGAAGCCAGATGGAAAGGCCGGATCCAAGACCACACAAAGTACCATTTCCACAGCTGTTCTGTGTTAACAGAGAAACTTTGGCTTTGTATGGTCAGGAAGCCTGTACTTTAACTGTTTAACTCCATTATCATGTGGGATTTTGTGTGCACGTTTCCTCAGGGAATTTACGTTGCAATTCTTTTGTTGTTACTGTAAAAACATATGTTGGTCCTTTATTAGATTGCCAAATTCGCCTCACATCATACTATATACCTTTATTCTGCCTGTGTGGTAATGATTAGCCTAAGTCACCAATCAGTGAAAATCAGTGAGTCTCTTAGATGAAACTGCTGCCCTCAGCGCATCACTTGGGTTGCCACCTCTTCTTCCTATTTTTCTTTGCTGGCTTTGAATAGATCATTATTAATAGATCATAGATCATTATTGCTAGTTATCTTTCTTTTTTCAAAACTTACAGCTGTTAAAATGATGACAAATTTAATGCACGTCACTGTGGGCATTGGGTTCATTTTTATTTCTGATGTTTATACGATTATGTCAAAAGTTCATACCACCTACAACAAGACAATTTGTAATGATATGAATTCCCCCGGAATGTATTGGAGTTTTACATCATGTCAGTATGGCATTATTCCAGTGGAATGGAGTTTCGATTTCACACAGTGTACAGCTTCATTCAAAGTTTTGGGCACAGATTCTTACTCTAGTAAAGTCAGGTCTGTCAAAACTTTGAATTATTACTGTAAGTCTCCCTAGACTCTGCTATTTTGAATCTGTATCTGTGCACTATTAATAAACACCCTACGTCTAACTTTCAGAGGCAGGGGTCCAATTCTGTGTCATCATAGAATTATAATAGGAGTAAACTGTTTGTGATTTGACCAATGGAATAATAATAATTGATGAGCTCCTGCCCTTGTTTACCATATTCCCTTTAGTGGTAAGCTGAGAAGAAACAGTGGTTTGGCAAGGGATCAGTCCAATCTGAATAGCTGACAGAAATGTATGCTGGCTGTCTGTCACTGTCTGTTTAGGCTAATGTGGAACATTAGCTCATATCTCCATACAGACTATATAGTATATGTGGTGGGTGAGATACAAAAAAAGTATCCATACCTTGTTTGTTTTAATGTATTTATTGTGATTGTTGACAACTATGTAACAATGGTGGATATTTCAAATCGACAAGGTAGGAATGAAACTCTGTGATCAAATTATATTCTGTAAATCTTTTAACCTGAACATGCTTTAGGTTTATACTCTTCATAGTTAAGTTTGAAAAGTGATGAATGAAGTTTTGTTTTATTGTATGGAAATATATGTGTTTTACATTTTGAATAATGAAAATCAGAATAAACAGCAAAGAATAATTAATAAAAATCAGAATAACAAACTCCTTAAACTTCTTAATGTTTGTGCTGTTTGAATAATGTGTATCCTCTTAACACCTGACTTCTGTCAGCAATGCTTGGTGTAAATTTTTTTTCTCTGCTCAAAAACATGATACTATCTGACAAGGCTTTATGAATGTACATATAAGTATTATTATTTATTGTAATTAGAATAAAAGTTATTAGAGTTGACGTCTTGAGATGTTAGAATACATTTACTTCTAGAAAACCTGCAGGTCAGTAATAAAAGTTTAGGCCTCACTTAAAATTGAGTGCATTAAGAAGAAATCATTAGGCTTATGTCATTCTTCCTTCCTTACACCTTTAAAAATGCTTCCTTGCTTGTATAACTGACTCTGGGGAGGGGCAGCGCGTAGGGGTTTGGGTTCCGTTATTTTTTCTGCCTTTGTAACAGCTCATTTAAAATTACAAGGGCATGAAGTAAAAGACAGATGGAATCTACTTAAGAGGGAGTCAGTGTCTAATTGAACTCAGGACTTCCCAGTGTAATTCAATTCTAATGCTTTACAATAATAGCGTAGCCACCATTGTTATTGTGAATGTTCTCAGGGTGGTGTATGGCAGAGAGCAACATTAGACTGAGTGAACTCTTCCAGAGCACATCAATCCAATCCCATGAACTGAGTCTGCTGTGAAATTGCATAAGCTTGGTTTAAAACGACCTGCACAAGTAATATATCACCTTCTTGAAGCTCACCTTATCATGACTGCTTTAATACTGCAACAAGAAGCCTTAATTGCTCGCATCAAAGACATATGGAAAGTCTTTTAAACCATGTTTAAAAAGTAACGATGATCCTGTGAAAGTAAAGGGCTGAGTTATAGGCCGTAGTGTGGGAAAAGTAAGTTGGGATACTTGAGAGAATGAATTTAAAATTAGTGCAGGCTAGTGGAATTTATATCCAGCTAATGCATCACTCATAATGCATTGCAAAGTTTGATGCAGACGCAAAGGTGTGGAAGTACAGCAAAAAACTTAGTGGGGACTGTAGGCCAGAAAATGATAAGATGTATAACCAGAATAACCTTGTATGATCATTCAGGCAAAAGCTTCAGTGTGCACTGAGCTAATTGCAAATCCAAATTAAATGCTATGCAAATGAAAGGGTCAGGAGAATCACACCAGCATCAATGTGAAAAAAAAAAAGTCTTGTAAGCAAGCGAACACTCAAATCCCAAACTGATAATTTGCCTCCTTAGCTAAAAAGTTAGTAGCAACTAAGCATTAGACTGAGCATTACCATTAGTAGATAATGCTGAGCTAAATATGTTTTCTAACTGTCTGTACACTCAAGTTTTACTTCACCTGTTTGTGCATTTTCAACTTTCTGATGATGCTTCACGTGTCTGATTATGCTTCATCTGATTATGCTTCATACAGCTGATGTTGCATGTAGAAATACTTTTGTTTGGGCCTCATCTGAAGTTACTGTAACTGCAGGTCATGACAAATATGTCTCAGCAGCATCAAGTGAGCTCAAGCTGGTATTATTGCAGTGTCATCTGTGTCACTGTACACCTGATGTGTTAACAAAAATATGAGAGGAACCAGCTCTTCCTCCATTGCCGTTTCTTCACAGAAAATGTAAAAAAAAAAAAAAAAGAAATAAAGTCAAAGCTAGTCAAAGTTTCAAGTTTTCAACAATTCTCAAAAACATCCTAGAATGAGTTTCAATGTCTAATCCAATACTTGTTTGTTATCTAAATGTGACTTGGGTCCAAATCTCCGCTTCAAGGGCGTGGTGAGTATGGGTATGTGTGTGACATGGCCCGCACACTTTCTGGATCTATCCCGTGTCCTCTAGCACAAATTTTGTGGCAACTCCTATTGTTTATTCAGATATAAAACCACAGAAGTGGAGTAGGGTTTGAGCATTACTCACTCAGAATCTTCCGATGCGATCACGCTATTGGTGCACATACTCTAGCCTGAAGAAAATATAAGCAAATATAAGGTAGATGATTGTGTCTTCTGAACAATGTATAAATAATCTGCAAAGTGCAAAACAGCAGGGGTAAATGAACTTTATTTTAAAAAAGACAGAGTTTTCACACAAGGCAAAAAAGAGAAGAAATGCAAACAGCTATGAACAGACCACAGGACCACCGCTACCCCTCCACCAACCCACTGGCAGCAAAGGGATTTACTTTACAACCAAATCAAAGGAGCAATACAACAAGACCCACATTGTTCTGACTGTGTTTACTTGCACTAAAACATCAGACAATGTCAATGTACAGTATAAGACAGACTGTTTTGATTTTCACATGAATCCAAACACAGAACCTCATACTAGCATTTTCTAACATTTAGTAGTCAATGGTACAAATGAAACAGGAAGGTTTACAGCTATACATTTGATTTCACTTTAAGACAGACTATACATGTTGCAATGGGCACTTTCAGTGGAAAGCAGGCTTGAAAAAAAAAAGTCCAATCCAGGGGTTTTTTTTTATTGAAGTAACATCAAACCTGCATGTCGAGGTAAGCATGTCACTAGGGAATACAAAGGAAGCGATTCCCTTTAAAAGGGACTCCCTTAACCATATCCCCACTCACTTTGTAATTCGCCTTGACAGTAAATCAATTCTCAAGCTTGGCCCCTTGGACTCCTCCAACCCTAGGTCCTCCTCTCTCAACATTCCTGCACACATGAATCACTCCAAGTCCTGGCTTCTAGAAGGCATTTCCTGCCCAGCCCTCTCTCTCTTTCTCTCTGTCTGACTCCTCTGCTGAAAGCTGGGCAGGAACCCGTTGAGCTTTGATTTGAACCCAGAGGGAGAGAGGGAGGAGAGCGCAGCTTAACACAGAGTCCTAGATCTGGGACTGCTCCGAGAGAGAGACACGGAGACTCGGGGTGTGTCAGGAGACGCCTGCACACCCAAGCAGGGATTTAGTGTTTTATCCTTCAAATTGCTATACGAGCAGCAGACCATATTCCAATGGCAATAACGCTCCCGGGGCATAAATCTGCCCTGAGGGCTCATCCTCAGTGAGGATTTAAGGATACATTCTCTCTAAGGCAGATGTTCATTATTATTTCAGTTCAGAGAACATTTAACATGGAACATCATCACAGACAGTAGAGCGTTTCTTTAACTTACTGTGAGGACTTTATGACTCAAAGTGGAAGTGGATAGATGCGTTCAAATATTTCATGACAAAAATATACATAATGGGAACGCAAGGTGGCTCCTTAAAGGTCTGCACCTGTTCAACCTTTACTCTAAAAATCATCTTTGATGCTAAATCCACAGTTTATTTACATACGACTTTTTGTAAATTGAGCACACTGAAGACAACCAAAGCAGCTCCGAAAAAGAACGGTCCAAAATGTCTTCATAATATATACAAAGTGAAACAGTTATTTTACAGAGATCACTACACAAAGATCACAAACAGAAAGTCTTAGTGTGTGGGATAAGCTCAGCTGCTCTACTGTGCAATGGCTGCTGTGTGTGTGTGTGTGTGTGCGCGCGCGCGCGTGCACATGCGTGTGTGTGTTTCTGAACTGCAGGGAAGTGGATGTTGTAGAGACTTGTTTATCTATGAATGTTGCAAGTGTGTGATCTCATTGTATTCCCTTTCATATGACGGCTCTTATCACAAGTCTCCCTTTGACCTGGTGGAGATAGGTGCTCTGCTCTGACTCCAGGCTCTGATTGGTCAATGCCTCATCCTCGCTATCAGCTGGCTCCTCTTTAACCTTGATGACCCTGTAGTGAGCATCAGTCAGCTCACTGATTGACCCGCTGTTGTTGCGACTGCTCAACGTGTGCTTCCGGATGACTCCTCCAGGGGGCAGCCTGTCCTCCTGCATATCCGTCTGCTCTCTGTGCTGCTGCTCCTCCTGCTCCTCCTCAGATTCCTGCAGGTGTGCACTGGGCTGACGTAACTGTTCAATGGACTTGGACAACAGCTGCAAAACACATTGGCTCCACATTAATGAACATACCCTGCAGCCAATGATCTTTAACTATTAAACCTTTTATGAGAGTGAAACAAAATAGAACGTGTATGTATATTTTGAGGTTTCTAGCAGACAACAACAATAATGCAAACACACACAGAGTAATGATTTGTTTCACTAACCACATAATTAATCAAATTTTCTGCCCGCATCTTTATAAATAAATCACAATTGTGTCATATCTATATTAACACAGCACAGTTTTCAGACTGTTAAATTAGTAAATCATAAGTTTACACTGCCAAAAACCTCAGTAATCACAAAATTGGAGGAAAATAGTTCCAGCTAACAGTGTGAAGTACAATTAAAGCCACAAAAGCCACATTTCTTATTTGCATTTTCATGTCGATGAATCAGATTTGGCACTGTATTTTTGCCAACTGACTTGTGGAACAAAACACAGAACCTCTTAGTCTTGGAAAACAAACTTAAATAGAAATTGCAGGACGCTGGTGCATTACATGCCATATTTGTACTGACAACTACAATAATCTTTACCCACTAAAAAGGTTTAACTTAAATCATGTGAAAATGTCAAATAAACTGACATGATTTCTGACAAGTGGGTTCGGTGAACCACATTTATATGAAGTGTAGTGGTGGAATCAAATTTGTCGTTGTTCCTTTTTTTTTTTGCAAGTTAACAAAACTCAATAATAGTGGCTATCCTGCTTAGTGGATTAGTGTCAGTCTCTTGACTTTAATAAAAGACAGCAAGGAATGCAGAAACTCTTGTCTTTACTAAATCATAGATTTTTAGCCATAAACATCAGTTTCTGCAAACAGAGCCCCCAAAGGAGCATGGTAATGACTAGGCTCCCTGATGAGGGTATTAACACAACACATGGCACTGCTGGATGGAACTCAATCCACTCCAGAGGTATTAATTCACGTGCCTGTGATAAGACGTTAATGCATAGATAATGCACATACGTCATTTCACCAAATCTATTTTTGGTTGACCTTATGTTCCCTAAAAATGTATTCATCAAAAACAGAACCAATTCTACATCCGGATCAACAGGTTCCTCTGAAGCATAGGAAAAGGTTGAAAAGCTAAAAAAAAAAAATACATGTTTAAGTGAGTAAATGTTGGTAAATGCACAAAAAAGTTGTGAATTACGTCTTAGGGTAAACAGAGGCATGGCAAAGTCAGCCTGAAAAACACATACAATAAAAAATGGTGCCACGATTTGAGCACTAAACCACAAGAGGGCTCCAAGGACAGGACTGAGAAAAGCTTTCATCAGCTGGTAATCAACAACTATACATGTCTACCGAATGTAGGCCTTATATAAATATCCCTTCAGCTATAAGAATTAGCCTCCTTAGCCTGGAATTAGTAAGCACTGCTCATATCTCCTAAAATCCCCAAGCTCCTGTGAACTCCCATTAGCTCCCCCTGCTGTTGCAGGCACTTTAGGACGTTTAAAAACAAGCGTGCACAAGCCTCTGCTGGTAAATTAATTAGGGCAATGTTTCAGAGATCCCTCTCAATAAACACTGAAAGCTCATCCCTGATTAGAGACCATTTTTAACCTGCACTTAAAGAGGCTTTACTTGTGATCTCATTGGCCTGAGTGATCAAAGCAGGGCCGGTTCACTTGTTTCCAGACATGGTCCAGCAATTTTTCCAAAGCCCTTTTCTAACCAAACCTTTGCAGAGTTCTTTTATTAATAATAACAATAATGCCATTAAGTATTATTCCTGAGCAATTCAACTCCCCATGTTAATTCCTTATAATATTAATTCTAACAGGAACTCTGTTATGGCAACAGGTAGACATCCGCACTGTACAACTCAATAAGAGCCTATGGTGCTTTGTGCTTTTTATTACTTTTATGCCTATTCATTAGCATGCTCTAGAGTTGCTGTATGGTTCCCATGGCTCTTTCACGTCCAGCACTGGGACACATCAGTATGTGAGCGCACACAATGTTGCCTTTCACAGTGTCTGCCACCTCACACACGTCGCTCACCAGAATAATTACACTCTGTGTCTAGCAAGGTCACCTCGGCCAGCTAACAGAAACACAAATATTGCCACAGAGGAACAAAATGTATTCTGGGCACTCTTTCCTTCATTTGAACTTAGCTGAATTGAATTTCACAGAGTTAGCATGTGAACAGCAACTGATGCCTTAGGCTACGATAACAGAATTAGTGCTGAGGAAGCAGGTTTTCCTCCCATCTGAAGTCTGACAGAAGTTTTTTGCTTTACAGAAATTATCCAGGAAAAAGAGACAACAGCTGAGGTTTGTTAACTATAGGTACCACAGATACCTCCACAAAAGCAAAAAGTAGGTAAGCATTTGTGTGCTTAAGATTATTAAATGAGGCAAAAGTAAAATAAGACCTTGTGAGTATACAGAATACAGAATCCTGGGGAAAGCAATCTGAGAATCAAATATAGTCTCCCTTATTTATAAATGACATAATACCTTATTTATATGGACCTGCTGCTGGTACTGCTTCTGTTTCTCCAGGAAATGCTGGTGTTGTTGCTGGATGACAATTTGGGCCAGTGTGTTCTGGGGTAGTGGTGCAGACTGAGTCCTGTTCAACGGCCGGTGTTTTGGTAGTTTAGGCCGATTGCTGGAGGGCCGATCTTTCATGGCCAGAGGGGACTGAGGGTGAGATGGAGCCGAGCCTTGGCCTTGAAAAAGGAAAGAGTTATGTTTCTTAACACTGATGTAATAGGACATTTAAATTAGATTAACTAATAGATGCATTTATAGTGCACCAGTCTATAGGGTAGTAATTGAACAGAATGTAATGCTCAACATCAGGTTACCGGAAGAGAGCATCTTCTGCTTTCTCATCTGTTCCTTCTGGAGGAGGTGCTGGAGAAGGGCCTGATGACTGGGGCTCACTTTAGACTCAAGGCCTGTCTGAAGGGGCACAGGGCCCAGCAGGTGCCCAGGTAATCCATGCTTGATTTCTGTTGATCTGTCCTTAAATCCCATGGCAGCCTGAGACACCAGACAGAGATAATAAGACGACATTAAGCAGTCATTCATAACAATTTGTTGGAAATGTAAGGGTCCCATTCAATAAGACCAATTCATAAATATTAAATGTTTTTTTGCAAATGAAATTGGTTTTTGCACTGCAGTTAGAAATAGATTAGGTGATGTTGAAATCAAAATCCATCAATGGTTTGAAGTCACTGCTGACAAAAGGCTCTGTGGAATGTGACATAAAACTAAAAGATGATAGATCATGTGCTGTGTTATCAAGAGTAGCACATTAGTGGACTCTGCCTTTTTAAAGCTGTGATAAATGAGGTAATAAGGGAAGATAAGTGCATGCCTGACACAAGACACTCAAGAACAATATTTATGTAAAGGATATAAAATCATTCGAGGCCACAAGTTGATGACCTGTAGGTTTACTAAGATCTCAGACAGCCAGCTCATATGGGCTGAACAGAGTCTGACATCATAAAACCACTAAATTGATGAGTGGGTTATGATTGTATTTCATGTAAAACACACATTATATGAAAATTAAAAAAAAAAAACTACTCACGTTGATGGGTGAGGATGCAGTTGAAAGCCCAAAAGAGATGTTGGGTAAGGAGGGTGATGTGTACAAGTTCAACATGGACACAGAGCCCTCAGGTCGAAATAATCTCGGCTGTGAGGGCCATCTCTGCGTCAAACACATGAGACAGAGAAAAACAGAGTGATTTAGGAGGGGGTGACAGATTTAGGAATCCCACTATGGACAATTTCAAAAGGCAACACGAGCAGCGGCATAAATGTTAATGCACTATGACGAACAACAGCCCTCCTTGCAGCAGATGGAAAGGTATGATTTTTATTATACACGATATAAAAGAGTGGCAAGCAGAGGTTTCCTAGAGTGTGAATGGCACTAGCGAGGAAAAAGCGCTTTTCTTTTCTTTTTTCAAACCACTGAAAACTTCTAAATCTACCGCTCCACCCTCGGTTTTTCATTCTTCGATCAGCCTGCTGCCTGTTCTTACTCCCCGATCCCCACCCTCAGGCTACTCTCTCAGAGAACATCAGCACTGGGGCATACTTCCTGTACCCAACAGAGAAGTAGACCAGCATGTGGTTTAGAACAGCCATGTTTATCCTTCCAACCCCAACCAGTACTCAGTGACCTCTATGTGGATATCCGGCCCATATCTGACCCCAGGGACCCGTTCCCTCTGAAAAAGGATACCTAATGTAACGGTGCAAAAACATGCCTTGCTTTTGCTACAGGCATGAGGTCTACAGCCACCCCCAGAGTCCACCAGTGACTTTCAGGAGAGCAGTAGCCATTCTGTGTGTTTATGTTATTAGCATGTGGACGTCTTTGGCTACCAGTGCCTGGGATATCAATTAAAATCAGTTTGTCTGTCCCCATAAAGCCCAACCTCCAGCCTGCTGTCAGCGTATTTCTGCCCTCTCTGAGATGCTGGACATCCCCAGTAGATTTAATAGTGATGGTTAAAGAAAGCACAGCTGTTCTGTTAAGATTGTGCAGAGTTGTGTCATATCTGCCACCCTTTATAATGGTCTGCTTTGTGAGTTTTGTCCGAGGGGAGTTCTGGTCAGTCACTCAGCTGTGACTCTATTGGGAAACGCCTCAGAACGACTTGGAACAGGCGTGCCGCCAGTTCAATGACAGAAATACAGTGACAAGCCAAAAGCAATATCCAAGCCCAACTAAAGAGGTTTTTTTCCCTTGTTTTGCAAAAAATAAAAATGGATTGTTCAGTACATCTGGAATAAAAATGTTGGAGAGTAATGTTTGAGGATTGAATTACGACATTGATAGAGGACAGTCATTTTTCTGCATCGTCTTTACACAAGAAAACCAGGGGCAATGAGCCATGTGGGTCACGTTTTGCCTCTTAAACTCTTCTATCCATCCGTCCATTTTCGTGAAGACGCGATAATCATCTTGTCTACAGCCACTTAACTGCCTTGTAGGTCACAGATCTGTTACAGCCTATCCCAGCTTGCTAAAGTTGAGGGGCGAGGTACACTCTGGACAAGATGCCGGCTTATCGCAGGGTCACACAAGAGACAAACAAACACACACCCTTTGGATAATTTGGTGTGACCAATTCACCTAAGCTACATGTTTTTAGAGGTTGGAGGAAGCCAAACAGTTTGTAGAAAACCTCAGTGGTCATAGGGAGAACGTACAAACTTTACACAGAACGGAATTGAACCAGGAACCTTCTTGCTGTGAGGCAACAGCGCTGCCCACTGTGCCACTGCCTTTTAAACATCAGTGTAGGCAGATCTTTTCACTGGACCATAACAGACAGAAGACAAATGGTTGCTTTTATTGGTGCCAGCAGAAGGCTGGACAGGCATTTAGTGCTCTGATATAAAATTCTAGTTATTCTACTGATATCTGACTGATTTGTGTGCAGAATAACAAGAATTTTTATATTTCACTTTTCGGAAAATCAATAGCAGGGATGATGATTTATAACCATACCTCCGTTTTCGTGGTAGTAGGCAGGGAAGAGGGACCATTTTCAGCACCTAAGGCACTGGAGGCCCCTATGGGGGAGCTGGGGCCAGAGCCAGGGGCACTGTTGGTGGGCGTAGAGTCTACAAAACATCAAGGAGTTAGAAACCGTACGCACGTTCACATTCTGCACACAACACATACACAGAGGTTTGGCATAACAGCTGCAGGCTCTCAGCAGAATGTGTATGAGCCTGACTGCTAGATTTCAAAGGTCCTTCTTACATAAAGGTGAAATGACATAGTATGCTATTACACTGAAAAACAGCTTATTGTTATGCAGATCTAATAATAACACCAAAATAAAGGTTAACATTGTTTTCAGAAAAAGAAAAAAAAAATCGTGTGATAGAAAAGGCAATATGGCCAGCAGTTTTACATACCCATCAGCTCCAGAGCTCTCTTCTTGTAAGGAGTCATGATGTTCCCATCTCGTCTCTTGAGCATCGGGCTGCTCCTTCTTTCTGCTACCTTCTGCTTCAGTCTGGATCGTACCTTCAGGTTGGGCTCAGATGCTAAAAACATAAAGAACGTGTGGGGGTTTTTTCTCTTTTTTTCTCATAAGTCATTCATGTAGCCTGCATGGACGGAACATTGTGAAATAAAACAGAAACATCATAAAATAGGTGGAAACCAAAGCAGAAATAAAGAGACTATAAATCACTTTAAAAAAATAAGCAATGTTGTCACACTTCAACATGTTACAATTTCAGCTTCAGTGAAATTCAGAGCAGGTTTCGGATAAATTAAATGAGTCAGGTTTGGGCCCATTTCCACCTCATATGGACTAAATTATGTTGAGCAACACACAGGCCCTAAGTGAAATAGTCCGCTACCTGCCGCCCTGGTGACCACAGTCTGATACAGTAGCAGCAGTTAAACTAACACAAAAACATGGCAGATGTTTCAGGCTCTCCCAACGTCCCCTCCTCCTAATGCAAAACAGAGATACCCAAATACACAGTCCGAACACGCACACATGGCTTGGCCTGAGCTGATCCTGTCTTAAAAATCCAGGCCACCAGTGTTGATAGAAATACTGACATATTTTTCTTCACAATAGAAAAATTGCTTTCAAATATTTTAATAGTCATCAATGACAGATTTAAGGATATTTAATAAAAACCTTCTTTGTCCAAAACTGATTTACTGAGATGTTTACTCTTCCTTACTGCATGAACACAAAGCTGATTTTAGTGATACTGAATGTAAAAGTTAAATTAGAAAAGAAAAGGCTATTATACAGTATTGTACACTGTAATGATAACTTATTTATTTTATTATTGTTATATAAAAATAAACTGTGGTCAAGGAACATATAAGATGTGTCGCTCAAAGTTCCATATGTTCTTAATTTTCCTTGGACTTTTGGTAATGAAACATACCACACATGGCGTGACTATTGTGCAATATAGCACAGTCCCACACTAATAGATCTCTTGCATAAATAATCAGCATGTTATAATGACAAAAACAAGATGACATTCAATTGAATGTCAATTAAAACATTTTTTAAATTGAAATAACCTCTGAGTCATGAAAAGTAATTACATGTACAGCCCTGGAATTGATAAAATAAGACAATGTCTTATTACTACAAAAAACATTTTATTAAAAGATTTAAGGTATGGGTAATGAAATAATTTTAAATAACATATGAATCAGTTACTTCAGGGTAAATAAATGCTATTGTGTCTGACTGTTGGGTCGTGCTTCAGTTTTGTCACAGTGACAGCGACTCAGTAGGTCAACATGTCTAATGCAGAGACTTCTTATCAACCTTCAGGACACAGAATTCCACCGTTTACACTCTGAAATAACCACATAGAAAGGATGATGTGGTCTTTTGAATGAAAATCAGTTTAGTTATATGACAACCCAGTTTCTATAATTTAGTTCAGCTCAAACATAAAATAGGTCCTTTGCGATGTGTACAACATATGGCTATACGCATTGAAGTGGGCTATGACGTAGGATCGCTTCAGCGAGGAGGAGAGAGGAGGCATTGCGATGGGGGCACAGCTACAAGAGCAGGCCAGATGCTGCTATTTCTGGCTTTTGTCAAAAGCAGCAAAACCTTCTTCTTTAATATGAGGTGCAGACCTCTAATCCTGCGGGTGTGAGGTAGAATGAAAGAGTGAGACAGGAAGAAAGGAGGCAGGAGAGATAAATGGAGAGAAAACGCTCTTGGGAGTCGTATGAATCTGCTTCACGCCCTGCTGCCTTGATTGCTTTCTATTTTTACACACTGCTGCCACCAAGCTACGCATCCCAATTGGTCGCCACAGGAACACCAGACAGCATCATGGGAACAAACACTTTCTCGCTGGTCTCCATGGAAAAAAATGCTCTGGTGCGCAGTGCAACAGGCAGCCGGGAAGGCAGCAGCAAAGCATATACACCAAACACCTGGGCCACCTCTGCTGCTGCTTCTCAGTTAATGAAAACATACAGTAATGGCTGCAATATACTATAGTCATAAATCAATCACCTTATTGCATCTGAAGGTGCTGCAGGGCTAGTGGCTTTGCAAGTCAATGTGTTATGCTATCTTTACTCAATCTGAATTTTAACACCACTGCTGTCAATGCGAGTGCCTGTGTCCATTACAGCTTGGATTTGGACAGATGGCTGTGTGGAAAACTGGGCCTGCTATGCATTTTACATTCTGGTTTAAACTGATGATGAATTTACACGAATCATTTAATACACATTGGTGGTTGTACTTTCAACAAAAGATATCAACATCTAGAAATTAATCACTGTAAGATCAATCCCATTATTAATGTTTCTGACAAACGCCATTGTATCTTTCCTCACAAAAGTTATTTGCCAGGAGCTTTATAAATTTACCTTTGCAGGATTAGTCTGAGAATCTTTCCTGCACCTGCTGCATGCACACATTTGATAACTGGGTCAAGACCAGAGAGGTTGCTGCACTTCTTACTGCTAATCTGCAACTATTCTTGTCACAGACTGTCGCATGCCCTGTGTCCAATCTATTCTAGTCCCTGGAAGTGAAACAAAGAGGATGAATCCCAAGTAAACAAGTTAATCATTTGAACTTCTTAAATGACTGAGTAAAAAATAAAGCCAAGGGCATCACATCTTGTTTATGTCTTTGATAGGAAATCTGATAAAAATCAAAGCACAGACTGTTTATTTCGTGGGATATTTGGAGAATGAGAGAATTTTTTGATTCTTCTGTTCAAGTAAATATAAATTCCTAAAGGTTTTTTGAATTCAATTGTAATTGCTTCCCCCCCACCCCAATTTTGTCATCCACCAACCTACAACCAAGTATATCATACAATATATTTTACATTCACAACATGGGCCTCATTGCGAACATCAGCCCCTTGGCCTAGTAAAGTAGTAGAAAGCCCGACGTGGAGCACTTGAGTCATCTCCACTTTGTTTTGAAAAAGCTATCTTTGCTTAAACAAACAGGCCTATCGAGGTTCATCCAGCCTGCACCTCTTAACCCAGAAAAACCTGCCAATCAGCTATCGGTGACAACCAGTGGCTCAAGGAACAACACAACCTTTGTGTGTTCCCCTCGGGTGCCAAGCGCTTAGAGGATTTAAATGAAGACAGACAGGAAGTGGGGGAGGAATGACCGGACAGGAAATGACCACATATAGATTTGGGAATCCAAAGAGCAAGAAATAGTTTAATCAACAGTCAGGCACAGAAATAGGTCCTTGATTCAGCCGTGGATTCAAGACTGTTGTGTTTAAAACAGCAGATCTTGAAAGTCTATTCATCCACTCATTTGTTAGTAACAATCTTTTTGAATCCACAATAAAAGTAAACAATGTTGCCTCAAATGTGATTTTAAACTGGTTCTAACTGGCTATTACATGATTAAGGCAGTTATCATAGGGTTCTGAAGGCATGAATCAAAGATGTAAATATATATATAAGATGTATTTCTCAGTTCTGTAGATGATATGACTCAAACAGAAAACACTAAATAAACCCTGATAAAGTGTTCATTTACTTTTATTTACTTCTGTGACTTTATTTACCAGGTATAATTCCTTTACCTGATCTCAAAATTGTGTGTACATACAACCTGACAGACCTGTAGTTAAACAACTCAAGAAGTATAATTGCTTTCCAGTGTAAGTAAAAGAGACACAGTGGGGAAAAGAACATAATGTAATTTGGTGACCTCATTGTAGAATTATGAAGTTTTCAGCTCAGTGAGCACATTTTCTCATGCAAACGAAGAGGCAGGAATTACTTGTATTTACACAGCCATCCCCAAAGGGTCCCTTTAACTTTAAACCAACAAACCTGAGCTGCTTTTTGGTGGGAACCTGTATCTTTTCAAAATAGGTTTTCAAGCCAATAACTCAGGAGAAATTAATGTGCTCTAATTCTTCCATTTACCACTTATCAGTTCAAAGGGGCTTTGGAACAAGTTAATTATTGTAGCAAAGGAACAAACAGAGTTTGTTCTTAAAAATGGCAAAGCAATTTCAGTACAAATAGCAGCAATTATCGTAACATTTAAACTTGTGAAGTGAAAGCTAAAAGTTAAGATCTGTTCAAATGTTGTTTTTTTTAGTATAATCCCAGTAGGAACAAAGGAGATTTTTAGTTGCTTTCCTGGACGTGTCACTTCTCATGAAATTTTTCCGCTTGAGTCCTGGAGGGACAAACAGTGGTGATGGCTATACTAGGTTCATAATAAGTCTCACTGATGTTATTAGGAGGTCATCAGCAACCTGACAAAATACTAAGTGAATACACGAACCTCTTGACTGACAAGGGTTCTAAAATATGTTTGATTTACTGTATTAACAAACTAAAGAAGTAAAAGCACATTTACTAATAGAAGTCAGCATATAAAGACCACCAGTGACATCTTTTAACTTACCATTTTCCTCTGTAAATTTATGTGTGTATTTGCATTTTTATGTCTCTAGTGCCAGAGTGTATGCAAATGAACAAACCTGTCTTCCTCAAGGGGAAGTCGTCCTTGCTCTCCATGGGTGAAGGCAGCATATACTGACAAGTGGGGGATGTGCCATCCAGAGGCGGAGAGCTCTGGTCCAGTGATGTGTGGTGAGAGGACCTGATTAAGAGAAATCAATACAACAGCATAGATTATGCTTCTATCGGATCTGAATGTAATCTGCATTTATGTCCTATGTGTCTGTCTGAAACAACAGAAAATACATACGTGTACCACAGTTTCTGGTGGTGGATCAAAGACTGATGGACCCCATTGCTGGCAGGCTCCTTTGCCGTTTTGCTTAACAGAAACTCTTGGAGTTTCTGCTTCACCTCGGTACTGGCCACCGCACCTGTGAGACCAAAAGACCGAACCAAAGGGATTGAGGTTACCCTAGGGCTATGACTCATGACATAGCAATGCCTATTCTTTCATTTTACTGTCCTATATGAGTTACTGTTTCTGTTTTTTAAATTTTTCTTCAGAGTGAGCTTTATCATCGAGACTAGAGCAACCAAAACTAGTGTAGGAAGATCTCCCTCTAGTGGTCCATATTTTTCATATATATACATATATATATATATATATATATACACATATATATATATATATATATATACGTATATATATATGTATATACATATATATATATTCTGTGTGTGTGTGTGTGTGTGTGTGTGTGTGTGTGTGTGTGTGTGTGTGTGTGTGTGTGTGTGTGTGTGTGTGTGTGTGTGTGTGTGTGTGTGTGTGTTTGCTTTTTTCAACCTGTCAATGTAATACTGCAGAGGGATTTTTTTTCCCACTGGAGGGTTACAGTGTTAGGGTACAGCTTCAAGTTACCCAACCTGACAAGTCATAAATCTAGTCTATTATTAGATAGAAGA
This sequence comes from Antennarius striatus, assembly GCF_040054535.1. Lineage (NCBI taxonomy): Eukaryota > Metazoa > Chordata > Actinopteri > Lophiiformes > Antennariidae > Antennarius > Antennarius striatus. The sequence goes on from NC_090784.1 coordinate 13,349,855, forward strand.
AAAAACAGAAATGAAATATTATATCTGAAGTTATTTCCACTGTGCTAAAGACAGACATTTTCTCTTGTACTCTAAAAGCATAGCTGACACTGACCAACTTTTGTCATCATTTGTTTGTACAGGTTAGATTGCATGCCCTCCTCAACATCATATTGTTGTTTACTTCTCTTTATCAAATAATGAAAGTAAATTTAACTTTGAAATTCCCCTTGTTTCCAGCCATCTTCCGGGATAGCTCAATTAGCAAAAATTGATGTAATGCAACTATTACAATTCTGTCCAAAATAAAATATATGAACTTTCAACCTTACTGCAATAATGGCAAAAATCTGAATCTACTAAGACTTTTTTTGACTTTTCAGTTATTTTTACTATTTTATTTCAGTTTTCTCAGTATTTTTATTTCAGTATTTTTCTGGCAACTTTTTTCCACAAGTAACAAATTTCAAATAAATAAATTCAAATACATGCTTTCCTAAATTTAAGATTTGATTTCACCAAGATGATCCATTTGTGTATACATCCATGAAAATCACACACAGATGAAACAAGACAACTGACATGAAACACATAAGAAGATGAGGCAAGATAAGATACATTTCTCACTTGTCCTCTACTTGTGTATACATAATGGTCATATAAAATATATTTGCCTATGATTGGTAGTGATATAAGTTTAAATGAAGTACCTTATTTCTATAATTAGTATTATGATAAAATCATAGAGTTTGCACAGAGACAGCCGGTGTAAAGTCCTTCAAAGAGCTATTTTTTAATTTGATTTCTTTTTCATCTTTCACTTGAATAACAAAGTTGAGCCATTACTTCTATCTTCATGAGTCAATACACAAGTAACTGTGCTCCATCTGAAGTTAAAAAAAATAATGAGAACAGACAATGGAGTCATTTCTCTATAAAATTTACACCCAGCAAACTTGAAATTCCAGCTGTTAAATCCATATAATGCTAAGGTCCTATTTTAATATCATGTATTAAAAAACAAGAGAAAAAAATTGTGAGGGTTATGGTCTTGGGCCCCCTGCTCTCCTTTGCCTCAGGCCCTCTAAGTGCCTAATTCCACCCCTGATGATAAGGAGATGGTAATGATGATGGTGTCGAGCTCTTACTCTCTCTGGAGCGCTCCTTGCCCCTGAGGATCAGGCTGGAAACATGCTGCTCTCGTCGATGCCTCTCCTGCTCCTTCTCCTGCTGGTTCTGCTGCTGCTGCTGTTCCAGACGGCGCTCCTTCTCTGCAAGTTCCTGCTGCTGTTTCATGGCCTGGAGCTCTTGCTGGAGCTGAGAAATAGACAGGCTTCAAGTCAGCACATATGAACACATCTATTTTTAAAAAGCCCTAGCTTTGTGAAGATTCTATTTTGCTGTGACGGACTTTTTGCTTTCGGCCATAAAAACAAACCCGTGCTGATCTTTAATGTATGGCTCAAGATGATGCTGTGCTGAGTTGTGTTCTTTTCTGTTATATCGTGCTGTGTCGTGCTCTTCTGCTGAACACTGTACAGCATTTTGTGCTGTATACTGTGGTGCTGGACTACGTCGCTGTGTACACTGCTGCCTCTATACGAGTGTCCAAAGCTAACCTTGAGGTGCTCCTGAAGCTGAGCTTGGTGCTGACGGGTCAACTTCTCATGCTGTTTCTGGAACTCGCTGATTAATAACTGTTTCTGGATCTGTTGCTGCTTCTGGATGAGGAGGAGCTCCTGCTGCAGCTGCCTCTCCCACAGCCCTGGGTCCGATCCTGGCCCCAGCATCCTCAGATCAGTGCGAAGATCCAACGGAGACAAGGGGTCTACAGCCAATGGCACGTCTGGCTTAATGTCCACTGAGGTCCACAGAGGGGAAAGAAGAAAATAAAAAGAGAGATTTGTCATTTCATTTAATTACAATTTACTTCTATAAATCAAATCTCGTAAAAGACATTTTGTATAGTGTTGCAGGACAAACATGTTATTAAAGGGAGGAGTTGAAACCTCCGATTCTATAATAGTATAGAATTGTTAGAATAGTAATAACAGTTTCTATAAACAAACTTAACTTCGGATAACAACCAGCGAAGAGTCTCCTCAGAGCAGCTGTATAACAGACTCAATGGAGTTTTGACACAAAATGTTAAATAATAATAGTTTTTACACCATAAAACCTGCTTATTTAGTTCAACAACAGTGGTTTAACAAAACCAATTACTGAATGTGATTATATCATTTAAATGTATTAATTAAAAATGTAGACATAAAAGAAATTAACACTGCTAATTCAACAAATTGAGCTTCATTTAACTTAAGTACAACAAATAGAAACAAACCATCGTTCATAACTACTGATCCCGAGTCACCAGTTCATATTTACTGCTTGTGTTTGAAACTGTGGGACAAAACTCAAGCAGTTAGAGCAAAGCCATAGAGAGAACATTTGAACTCCACATAGAAAGGCCCCCAATGCCCTTTCAGAACCCGGAGTGTTAGTACACTCAAAAAAATAATACTGTATGTTACCTAATTCATTCAGTGAAACATTTTTACACTTACAAATATTGAGTAGATATGAAAGCTCTCAAGTCTGTTAAAACAAAACCTGAGTCATGAGTAAAATCTAAGTAAAATTTTCTAGTATGTCTGAACGAATTGATTTGGTTCAATTATCTACACAAATTGAGTAAATGTAACTGAATTTGGGGGGGGTCGCACCCCAAAATGAGGGGGGACGGCACCTTGCTCAAGGGCGCCTTGGCAGTGGCTGGGAGGTGACCCGACACCTCCCACCACCAGCTCACACTCTGAGGGATGTCCTGGCAGGAGCTGGATTTGAGCCACCGATGGCTGTGCGATCCATATTCAAGACATCTGCTCTACTGCTAAGCCACTGCCAGAGTGAGTGACCAGCACCCCAAAATCCTAAAAAGGCGGAATCGGTTCCCTTCTGTTTACTTGATGTAATCTGTGAGTCAAATAATACTTTATTTTAAGTAAGTAAACTTAATTTACATGTGTCTATTTCACACAAATATTCCTGTTGGAGTTTTATGAATTAATTTTGATGTAGTCAAATCAAATACTCATCATGATGATATTCAGAATTTTATTGAGCATGCATAACTATATATTGCTGTCACATTTACTAGGTCCTTGAATCATTTTTTAGAGTGTAGTTCTCAACATACAAACGTTCGACTTCCAAACATTAGGAGATACAAAAAAAAACGTGCATGGCTGTATCCGACTATTCTAATGCAGTTCCCACTCTGCCACAATTGCCACCGAGCAGCAGGGGTGCATTCACGCTTGTTCAACACTCTTCTCTCCATCTTCTTGTTGTTTGCATCCCAGAGCGTCAGGCTTCTACATTGGATACTTTACTGATTTTGTTCCTGTTTTGTTTTTTGTTTTTTTTAATTTTAAAAATTTATCATGGATGATAAATGAAAGGCTAGTACAGATAGTGGTAGTGGTGACGATGACAAGTGATGACAACTCTATGATGACAACTCTGCCTCTCACCAATACTCACCCCCCTCCTCTTCCTTTGCTCTAAAGGTAAGCTACATGCTATATTCTACAGTACCATACAGTGAATCGTCAACATCAACAGCTCATTTTGGCTGTTGTTTATCATGGAACACTGGTAAAGTGTTCCATGAAGTGTTTTCTTCTTCCTCTTTTTCTTCTTCTCCTCAAAGATTAAATTATAAGGAGAGAAATCTTACCGTAAACTAATCTCAATTCTAAGAAAATGCATGAATCGTGAGTGACGCTTAACAGTAGGTAATGGAACTATACAAACATATTTTAATATGATTATATGTTTCTATTCTTATTTATTGTACAATAACATGATATTATGGCTTTTAATGGTTTTCTAGTGATTTTAAGAGTCCAATATTTGTGGCAGACAGACGTAAAGTCTCGTATGTCGTCGTCTCATCTTGAACCGCTCATTCTGCACGGGGGTTACTGGGGTTGCTAGGGGCTAAGATGATGTTATTTGTTTTCATTCTGATTATTGTATAGTGACATTATATTATGCTTTTAACAGTTTTCTAGTGATTTTACAATTCCAATATTTGTGATAGGCAGATGTAAATTCGAGTGAAACCTGATTTTTATTTTCTATGTATTTTTATGAGAACTGATGTATAATTGAGAATGACTTAACTCAAACAACATGTAGCTGTATTTTATTTCATTGTGTTGTTTTTGTGTCCTGTAATTGTTTCTGGTAAGTCTTAGGGAATTGTACTTTCATATTTAGAGCAGTAATGACATTAAAATGACCTCAAATGGCGATTATAGATCGACATTTACAGAATAATGACATACAAACAATTCAACTTACGAGCAATCTCTCGGTACCAATTGTGTTCGTATGTTGAGTTTAATTGAGAGAATATAAAATAAATTTAAAATAAAATAAATAGAAACTTTAATTAACCAATATAACAATCAAGAATGATATTTTTTATAAAAAAGCACAGTACATTTAGGATCAGATTTTAGTAATGCAAATGAGTGTCTCCCTAAGTTGTTTGACTTCACATCTTTTATTTAGATATACTGATTTAATAAAATGCTTCACAGTGTATTAGAACATCAAGCACTTCCCCAAATAAAAGATTGAAAACAACATTAGTTCATCAGCCTGGAACCCATGTGCTTGTGAATGCATGTTCCTGTGATCTCTCCATCTCTGTTCTTGAGTTCAACAATGGTTGCACATCAGTAAGAACTACTTTTATCTTTGGACTACCTCCATTATAAGTAATTGCCAGATAAAACATGAGAGGGCATCTCTTTGGTCTCCAAGCTCTATATATAGGTTGTTCCACAGAGAATAAGAACACAAGAAACAGGGTTACTTCAGCTCTTCGGGTTTTTTTTAGAGAGGATGATCACTGTTTTGAACAGTGTTTTTCTGTTTTTGGTCTCATCCACGTTCCTAAATTTAATTAAATTGGTGCTACAGTATAAAAGGATTTTCCCTTCACCGCTAAATCTTTTGACCAATTTAACATACTAAGTGCAGCATTTAGGATCATATTTGAGTAATGACCAAATAAAATATATATTTTTAAAATAATAACTAAAATACATATTTTTCATGCTGCTCAAGATGTGATAATCGTAGACACACAATGACCAGGTCGTATGATGTCTCTTTAGAAATGAGTGACATTTCCAAACCAATTTAAAAATCCATTGACTGGAGGGAGATTTATTAAGTCCATTCACAGCTTTAATCTTTTTAAGGGTCACATTCAATGGAACAAAAACGTGCAAATTTACTGCATACCAGCATGACATAAAACTGACACAATACAATGGATGCGTTCAAATAAATAACCTTGTATTTGTCCTGCTATGCATTTATCCTAATTAACTAAAGTAATATGCCGAAAAGGAGTTAAACCTTCCAAGAGGAGAAGTGTTAGACCACAGTAGCAATCAATTAGATTCAATGCTCTGTGATGCTGTGAAGCTCACTAGTGCCCATTTGTTTTGTCCTGTACCCTGCTTTTTTTATTACCATTATTCCATGTGTATGCGGCGGTGATGATTATAAATAGAAACATAAAAGCAAGTGCCGCAATCCTGGTCTGTGACAACCCCCACACCCTAGTATCCACCACCCTAACTTGCCGCTGCCATAGCAACGCTGGCAACGTAATTATGTCTCCCCATCCTGCAGATATCGAGTCTCACTGCATGTCATCTTCTGCCTACAGTAGCAATGTGACATGTTGACTATTATATCAGCCTTACAGCTCTTATATAAGGATGGAGTCCCCAGCAGAGAACACAGAGAGAAAGCATTTGAAAAGCCTTCAACAGTCACAGACATACTGTGGAGATTCAGTGATAACCTAAATCTTGTTCAATGTGCAAGACAGGTAATGGGGAATCCCATGCTGTAATTTGTCTCTCTGTGTTCTAAAAACAGCTCCAATCAAATGACAGAAGAGGTCAGCAGCTCCACAGGCGCCAGGAACAGGCACCTGTAGAGCAGATCCTTCTTTCCTGACAGAGAATATTAATCATAGCTTGTAAGTACTTGACAAAGGACTCTTTTGTTGCGGGCAAGGTTCCAGGGGCAGCCATGTAGCTGTGAACCATTGAAGAGCTCAGCGAGCTAGACAGCCTTAGTGCTACTTTTGCCTAATGGACCTAAATATAGCAACAAAAAAACATCTGCTGCCTGGAAGAATTCACCACTGCGATATCTAATTAATATCATGTTTCATTCTTTACCCTCACTGTGACTGACATTAAGGATATCTACTTTGATCAAAACATCACACCGGGTTTAACTGGGGAAGGAGATAGAGGAGGGTGAATGCCCAAGCCAACTTTCATAAGCGAGTCTGTATGAAATACCCCTCGAGGAAACTGCAACACCCTAATGCGCTTGTTCTGCTTTTGCCCACTGTGTCTGCAAGCATAGAATGACAATGCTGAAGGAGCATAATAAGTTTCTAAATGTAGGTAGCACTGTTCTAGCTCTCCTGAAGTCCTGATTCACTTCAACTTCAAACTCTATTCTCCGCTCTGATTGAAGTTAAAAGTTAAAGTAAAATTGCACCTCTGACAATGTACTTTTCTCAGCCACAGAATACACTGGTATTATATCAAAATTACATCAGATATATCTTTTGCCAAACACACTGTGTAGTACTGAAATATGATGTTTCTGTGCTACAAAAATACAGGCAGAGGAGAATACGGAACCACCAGTAACTAGGGCTAAATATAAATTCTTTTCTGAGCAGGGTCTTAATATAGACAATGTGTGAAAGACTGTCACAGTTGCGAGGCCGCCTGCTCAATTTAACATAGGCAAAAATAAAAGCGCAGTGCTGCATTTATGTAACTTTCGGGTCACTTTTGAAATGATCGCTCTCAAAGAAGAGTGTGTCACTTCTGGTTCAGTGGCCTTATAGTGTCATTGGCATGGTATCATACTTTATTTGGGTAAAAATGAGGTGTCATTTTATTGGTGGAAAGTTCACAGAAGTGTCTAGAGGCACTGGTAAACAGGAGATTTATGAATGACAGCTCCCGAATTTGTTTTTAGCACAAGTCGGCGGCAAGCACCCTGCCCCATGCCCAAATTCCTCCCTGTGGAGGGCCCACCAAGGGGGAACAGGGTGACTGATGGCCTATGGCCACACTCCCATTCCAGTGTTGTACTGCTAGTGTCCCCAAAGTGTTTATTTCTATAACCAATCTTCCTCTCATCCGCCTTTGCAGAGCTTAGATTGACAATCTGAGCCTTAATTTGAGATGTTGGATGGCTGTCTTTTTTTTGCCTCAAGCCACATTAGCAGGTTTCCCACTCTAAAAAGAAAACAGACACACATCACTAGTCACATTACTTTAACTGATGAGGAGTCTTCAACACAGACTTTTATAATGAACAAAATATCACTATAAATGTTACTACCCAAGCGGGTTTGAATACCAGTTTTAAAAAGCACCCTGCCATTAAAATGACATCTGTCTTATCTCACAAGTTCACAGTTTCAAACAGTTTCAAAACTAGTAATTAACAGTGTAAACCTCAGCCACTAAATATAGATGTAGCTGCTATTCTTAACATTAACGTTTTATTTTGAAGGTAAAGTACATTGTGGTCTGACTGATGAATACTAATCACATTCAGACATCATCAAAACAAGTTGTGCCATAATACCATGTCAAACATGCTGTTTTTAGCATTAACGGGTAGAGCTGGACTTTTCATTAAATGTGCCCTGCAGAGTTTCACTATGTACAAACAAAGACTATGTTTACATTCATTCATTTATCCATATTAACATACAGACTTAAAAATAACTATTTAAATACAGCATTGTATATAAACATGTTTGCAAGCTTGTAATCTTCTCCCTCCCCTTATTTGATGGTGGATTGCAAAATATCTCAGTACATAAAATGCCATCCATTCATCGGTGTGCTAGCATGACACAATTGGTAGGGCCGTATTCCATGTCACCAATGAGGTGAACAATAGAGGGCCAACAAGGATAGAGTTGTGCTTTTTTTTCTTTTTTTTCTTTATTATTAGAAGAAATATCCAAAACATCACCAAAATAGAAATTGAGAGTTACTCTATCTATCTATCTATCTATCTATCTATCTATCTATCTATCTATCTATCTATCTATCTATCTATCTATCTATCTATCTATCTACTCATTAACACCCAAAGAATCTACTCATTAACACCCAAAGAACCTGTGTCCCATGTTCCTTCCATGAAACACATGAGTGTGACTCAAGAGATTCTCTAACCAAGACATTTTTTTTTAAACTTCAATTTTTTATCTTGTAAAAATTTTTTTTACATCAGCAGTTTGTTTGTTGGACTATTGTTCTATGTTTGTATTTCAATGATTAATATGATTGAGCCAGGCTGCCCCCGTTCACTAAGATGAATTAAGATAAAACATACTTTATTGATCCCAAACTGGGAAATTTACAATTCAGTTTATCTTGAGCATAATATGCTATAAATGAGCAAAAAAAAACATTTTTATGCTTTTGAATATGGAAAACAAACAATTACAAACAGCGAAGATTCTGACGGGAACTGTACTGTGAGCTGTGAGTCTGCTGATGTTATAGCTCCCATTTTTATCATTACAACAGATGCTGGTGGCCGCCAACAGGAGGCTCACAATCAAGAGAGAATACAGTATATCATTGCAGCTATCCTTACCACTATTGTTGAAGTCCAGAAAAATATGTGATACTTCAGCATTCCAAAATTACTTCAGACAGGGTAGAGTAACGGCTCATCTGACTGTCAAACTCAAAACATTACATCCAAGATGGAAGCCTTACAGCGGGCAGGCAGCTCCGTCTAATGAGATCCAGGATGGAGACATTTTCAGAGAAATCTTTAAAACAGTGCAGCTTAAAGACTGCTGAGTGCCACTGGACTTAAACTGATGAACACAAATCATGAGACTGGAATTGACAAAGAGATCATTCTGCATGTTCTGCGAGAGTTTGATGTAACATGGAGTCACAGAAAGGACTTCAACTAAGTGGATTGCTGTTTTCGCAGGTGCTTTTCAAGTGTTAAATTTGGCATTCCGCTTTGATCTTGCTGTTTCAAATTGTTGAAACTATTTCTAAATGAAACTTCAGGAAATCAGTGGCTTAACACCAACTTGTAGTAAACATTTCTCTCGGCTGAAGAGTTTATACCATAGTATATAAGAAATCAGCATTCCATACAGTAACATATAATTTAGCTTGATGTTACTTTTAGACCTGTTGGCTGAAATAGCTGTGGCAAGTTTGTTTTTTTTTATGGCGGAGTTGTATTGGCAACATTTATGTAAAAACGTGAATCAATCTTCTCCTCTTTCTTTTTTGCATTCTAAGTATTGTGTGTGTGTGTCCATATACAACCTTGTCCGCCCATGCATGCGTGTGTGCGTGTGTGTGTGTGTGTGTGTGTGTGTGTGTGTGTGTGTGAACATAGGAGGTAGCTTACAAGTGGGTGAGCAGTTGGCTTTGGCGCATGCTATAACACACTTGTCACTTGTGCTGAGGGCATCTTAACCCTCATGTGTTGCTGTCCACAAACCAACATTGTAATTTGTGTATGTAATTCATTAATGACAGATCAGTTTTGGCAATATAGATAACAGCACACTTTGTGTTTACACCGACATGTTGAATATCGCATGTGTTTAGAGAGCACTAGAGATAGTCACTGATCTCAATTCCCTGTCTGACAGTATAAATAGAACCAGAGATACTGAAGATGTTGGAGGGCAAAAAAAGCTGATGCTTGGGACTGCAATGTGGTGCTGGATCTCTCATTAAGTGCCTTGTTATTTTCAGCAGCTGGCATGTCTAAAGCAAGAAACAGGTTATTTTTAAGACTCAGGCTCGTCCCTGCAGCTGAGCCAGAGCTGCGGCTTGCAGGCTATTCACTAACAAAGAGAGCCGAGCTGAACCACCGCAGGCCTTTTACTGAGGGGAGCCAGGAGTCCAGTCATCTCCTGTCATGCCAGCAAAACATAAAACAACATAAGCTGAATTTTTATCCAGGCAGAGACAAGGTGGAAATCCAGGAAACTGCAGGTGATAATTGCCACATCCAGCTGTCAAAATTTTTAATTATTATCCTAGTCTCTGTTGACTACATTGAAGTCAGAGCATACGATCAATAAAATTCTCAATCAATCATTTATGGAGCAGCAGCAGATTGCCACCGGAAGGAAGAATCTCATAATATTGCAGATGATGGACAAGCACAAACAGTAACTTTTCTATGTATTTAAAAAAAAGTGAATAATGTTCCAATAACATTTCTGCTTACTCTTACTATTACCTACAGTTTAAAAATACTTATTCTGATAATGAGAAACTGAGAGAGTAAGAAAGAAAATCTCATATTCATCATTTGTATTATTTTGTTTCATGTCTTTGGAGTTGAGCACATCCAACACACAGAGAGGCAGCCTGAATGAAAACATTGGATACTGAGAAGAGGACTTGAAAGGTGCAGTAGTTATTGTCTGTGAGAGTCCCTATTGATGGGGCTTGTGTAAGATTTTACATAATATTTAGCATTCATATTGGAGAGCCCATCTGAGGGCTGTTATGTCAGAACTTTTATGTTACTGGCACGAATCAGAATAAAAATTTGATTATTTTGTGTTCCACTTGAAATATAACAGGAGAGAAGGACCTTTGTGTATAATGTCAAGAACACATTTAAAAAACAAGAGCAAATAACCCATCAAGCAGACATAAGGATCCTTCACAAACAATTTTTGCGACAATAATCTCATATTTTAAACTGTTAATTTAAAGATCAGAATACAGTCATCCTAAACCAGGGTCCGTCTTAAAGGTAATTAGTCTGCTTTACCAATGATAAATAGTGACGTATAATAAAACCACACAGTCACACTGGAATAGAATTTCACATAGACAGTATTTGTCAGTATGAAGTGAATAATGTCAGAGAACAAATTAAACGGGTAGAATTCTCTATAAATATCTGTTCCAATCCGCTGTTATATTAGGAGCATGCCGAGATGGAATGATAACGCACAGACGCCTAATCTTAGCAGGCTAATGCCATAAGCTGAAAATAACTCACCTAAGAATAGCTGACCCACAGAATAAGCAAGGATCCTGAATTCAGGCTCTTGGTATATCTGTTGTTTGTTTCTGCGGCCATGACTTAAGACAAAACTAGAGCCCTGATGCTTGATAGTCAAATTATTCTGTTATTATTCTCTATTGACAGAGATGGAACATGTCATCCACGTACCTTAATTTTAAATGTCCTCGCATTTAGCTGACTGCCTCTGGATGATTCAATTTTCAATGCTGAATTCATACTAACAGTACAGTTTTGTTTTTTTCTGAGGAGGGAGGGAGTTCTTGATGAAAGATTTTTGGATTTGTTTGTAACAAACAGTGTGTCTAATATTGAGAACATCTTTAATAGTTAACTTTACGTTAGTTCCTCTATTATTACTAAGTGACACTGCACAATACACCTACTCTGTAGTTGAACTAATTTCAGTCAACAGTTTCCTCATCTTATCTATAGCGACGTGCTGAAAAAGATGGTGTGACTCATCTCCAGACAATACATTGAATAGATGTTACTCATACTGATGTCAGCCAAGTGCCCTTCAATTCAATTCTCTGGTCAAAAATAGAACAGTTATTGTGCGTGTTAAATGTTAAGAGAGAAACCTTTTAGTTGTCCCATCAGCATTTTTGTCATAGTCCTTCCTGTTCCCTAAAAAGTACCCGCTGATATGGTATGTTGCAACACAGTAGTGTCTTTCATGTTGACAGTGACTCATTTCATCCAAATAAAGCATGGGAATATTGTTAAAGCATTTCCTCATCTTAAGTCACAAAACATGCAAATGCTAAATAGTAAACAGCATTGTTGAACTATTTTGGAAGCATTATTGACACAAATTGTGAAAGGCAAACCATGAAGCTGGGTTTACCATCACAGAAGATAAATACCTTGATTCAGGAAGAAGTGCCTGATCCTACCACGCTGCTGTTCTTAGGCGCTTTGAGTTCGTTTTTCACACAGAATGAGAGACCGGCTGAGCGCAAAGAGTTGAGAGTATGTGAGAGAGGGAGAAGGGAACAGAGTGAATGTGTGCGAGAGAGGCACAGAAGAAGAGGGGAGGCAGGAACAGATTCAGGGATTCGGGAGAATAAAATGAAAAGAAGGAAATGAGGGATAAAAAAAATAAATAAAAATAAAAAAAGATTCCTCAAGAGTTGTAGGAGCACCAGGTTGTGTGATCACCTGAGTTGTTCACGTTGTGCATCGTGCTCTGTCTGGGGAAATGCTGGTGTCCAACGTGCCGTTCTGTTGTGGAGAAACTTGACTCGCCCTCGTAAATTGTCTGCAGCATACTCCACTCAGCGCTCAGGTCTCATTGCAAGCTTTGCGTTTCCTGTCACCAACAGCCACCCCTCAGCCACTCAGAGGAGAGACCACGATAACAGGCAACTCTCTCCCTTCCTCTGCCTCCTCCTCTGATACACCAGCCTCACTGAAGAGCAACAGCACAAACAGCAAGCCTTCTCTCCGCTGAGCCGCTGCCTTCACAAACCCCTGGTCAAAATGCTAAGTTTTACAGAAGAGGACAAGACCAGCTTTTTTTTTTTTTTTTTTTTTTGTTATCTGTCTCTCTCTATCTCTAGCAAATCTGTGGCTGTTTTACTCACAGCAAAATGTCTGTTCAAGCGTAGGAGAAAAATTGTAAAGCCGACTTGCTATGAAAGCTGTGTACTGAGCACTGAGCACCTCTCAGAGGCAGTAATGCAAAGCCAGGAAGGGAGCAAGCTTCATTTGCATGTGAATCAACAACTGCATGGCCCACAGGTGACAGAAATAGAACAATGGCCAGCCCTGGCTAAAAATAGGTCAGGCGAGGCGCAGGGATTGGAGCAGCATTGATGCGTTTAAAAATACCACACCAAACACAGCTGTCTTCTTCAACTCCTGCCAGAAGGCATGTCTCCTGACTCGCTCTCTGCAGATGGAGGCTTGATCCCCCACCCCCCACTCTCTTTCTCTCTCTATATATATATATATATATATATATTATGATTTCTTGAACCAGTCTCTCTCACTCACTCTATTTATGTCTACATTTTGTTCTCTGAGGTACATGGGTGGAACGATCCACCTACAAAAGCCTCATGTGAAGTTTACCTTCATGCATCGTGTTACATCATCAATCTGGAAAAAAAATCTGACTCCTAATACATTAAAAAAAAATTTTTTAGAATTCTTGACATTTAGTGAAATATCATCCATAATGGATAGAAAATAACAGAAGTTAGTTAAAAAAAAAGAAAAATAGTGTGAAAATATAAATGTAATGTAAAGCAACTCAGCCAAGGAACACTGCTCATTTAATACCATAATCTTGCTGCATTAGCTTAGCCTACATGTAGGGTTCAGTGTGTATCCAGGGCAGTGCTGCTACTCAGGCAGGAAACATGCTTTCACTTACAGCCAAAGAAGCTAAGATGCTATAAGATCATCATCGCAGTAACGTAAACATGTATTTATAGATTAATATACTGTGTGTGTGTGTGTGTGTGTGTGTGTGTGTGTGTGTGTGTGTGTGTGTGTGTGTGTGTGTGTGTGTGTGTGTGTGTGTGTGTGTGTGTGTGTGTGTGTGTGTGTGTGTGTGTGTGTGTGTGTGTGTGTGTGTGTGTGTGTTTATATACTGTATATATTATATAGGTGGGTGGATGGATGGATGGATGGATGGATGGATGGATAGATAGATAGATAGATAGATAGATAGATAGATAGATAGATAGATAGATGGACGGACGGACGGACGGACGGACGGACGGACGGACGGACGGACGGACGGACGGACGGACGGATAGAAAGATAGATAGATAGATAGATAGATAGATAGATAGATAGATAGATAGATAGATAGATAGATTTATATATTGATAGAAATAGATAGATATTGATATATAGATACATATATATAATTTTCTTGTTGATATTGCATATTAGCAGATTTTCGAAATACAAGAAAAGCACTTGAGGATACACACTCACACATCAAAAGCTTGAATTTTTGATTTTGAGCACCAACTGAATACATAGATACCAAACCTGGCCACTATCCATTACTGGTATAAGTTTAGCCCAAAACAGTCAAGTCAAATGTTCTATCTGATGGCTGATGAAGGGCTGGGTTTATGGCCAAGCAGCCTGTGCCTTTAAATTTTTCATCTTTCTTCATAATTTGACCTGTCCCCCAGCCAGGGGCGTGGAGCCAGCACAGCTATTTTTAGGCTCTGAGCTCTGACGACTTGGCTACAGAGACACAGAGGAGTTTTACTGTGTTGTTTCAGCTGGACAAACATTTAACCCCTCAATCCTTTTATCACAGCAGAGTCAAGAAGCTAACATGGAAATACACAGCTTACAGCCTCACCCCAGATATAAAACAATCAATCAGTTATACTGTGTTAATAGATTATTCATAAACAAGAATAATTTGTGTATATTTTGAGTCCTTTACTACTTCCCTGCAATCACAAAACTGACATTAAATCTGAGTGCAATGTGTGTCATTTTTGTTTCCTCCAGATTAGTGACACATTATAGGAAAATAGATTTACCAAGTTCCTGAACTTAAAACACTAGTTTGGTATTCAAGTTGAATAAGATAAGCCTTCAAGTCCAAGGTAATGATGGCTAAAGACCTGGAGCTCCGTCTGTCACAGTATCTGCTGAAATAAACACAGGCTTAAATAAGATTGATCAAAATAAGAAGTAGGTTATGGATGTCACATGAATGGCTATCATCATGACAACAGAAAATTCCTATATTACATATGAAACTACATATGAAACTACACCTGTATTTAAGGTGTGTGTCACCTGTTATCGAAAACTGATGAGGATTCGCAGGTATATAAGCTCTCTGAGGTAATCAACCATTACAGTGATTACTATGACCTGATGAATGGGCATTTGAGCATTTACAATTTAGGGAGAATTCACGCTTTCATTGATTGCAGTGTTGGCTGGTTCTTAGAGGATGTTGTATTTTGGTATTACTGAAAGTCCACTAACCACTTGGCAAAGGTGTTGCATGATTCCTATTTCTCTTTGTCCTTGTAATTCTAGGTGGATCACATGTGTGCTTGCGCTGTTACTTCCTTGCAGCTGAGAATCTTTGACAAAGGCCTCTTTTGTGGTGTAGCTTCTCTTCAGAGTACAAATTGTTACTCTCTCGATAATGTATTTTGACCTTTTTTTTACCTTTTCTTTCACAGTAGTACCTTGAGATATGAGTTTAACTGATTCCATGACTGAGCTTGTAAATCAAACTACAGTACTCATAACTTTAATACATTTTTCCCCATTTAAAAGAACTAAAATATTTTTAATATGTTCCCTCCTAGTAAAAAAGCCCCAAACCCCTCTAAATTATTTGAAAAAAACAAACATATTGCTTATCAACCAAGAAACCAATTGCATGATTAATTATATAAGTTACATAAACAATGATAAAGTATGAAAAGAAATGTAAAACTCACAAGCACAAATGAACTATGTCTTTACTTCTCGAAGAAGAATGAGATACAGTCTCAGCTGATGTGTCCACCCGCAAATATGGACAGAGCCACGACTCGTTTCTCAAAAACTTTTATGTCAAGTAGCTCATACCTCAAGATACTACTGCATTTAGTGGACGGACGGACAGATAGATAGATAGATAGATAGATAGATATGTGTTTAATCATAAGTACCAGATATACTAAATGCATGTATGGTGCATAGTGCTCAAGAGAGCTACAGGAGGGGTGGTTTTTAATAGAGTACATGTAGACTTGTGTTTCTGTGCTTTACACATATAAAGAAAATCAGTTAGTACTACGAAGATAAAGAACCTTGGTCAATTTGCTCATAGAAACACAACACACATGACTGACATTTAAGTGGGCCATGTTAGCAGCAATTATCCTACACTTTTTTATTTATAACTAGCTTCCTGAGGCTGATGAGGGATTGCAGGATTGGAAATAGCTCTGTCCAATAGCTATGGTCCAGTAAACCTGCAATGTGGCAAGCCCATTATAGCTCTTACTGCGTCACTGGCGGCCTTTGTCTACTTTAGTCCTATTAAAGCATTTAAGTGTGAACGTCAGTGTCCCTGCCGAAGAGCCACTCTGCTCTGCTACACAGGGTCGGGGCTCGATTGTCTCTCACCTCCCTCATATCAACAACAGGCTGTGTGTGTGTGTGTATGTGTGTGTGTGTGTGTGTGTGTGTGTGTGTGTGTGTGTGTGTGTGTGTGTGTGTGTGTGTGTGTGTATGTGTGTTGGTGTGTGTGTGTTGGTGTGTGTGCGTGCGTGCACACCACCTGCGTGCGTGCGTGTGTGTTTGTTTGACATCAGAGAACTGACAGGGAGTGGGGGAATAGTGGAAAAGATGGAACAAGTGGGCCAGACCAGTGAAATGCCCTCAGCACTTTCCAAATTTAAGTGAGAACTTGTTATAGGCTATTTAAAGAGCAGGGAATGTCAGTAACCACAGTATGTACATTCATCATTATGTTATTTACACCCGCTGAGTCAATTTAAATGATTAGCTAGGACTAGAAATATGACGAAGAGATACTTCCCATCATTGCAATTCAACTCTTTCTGTGCTATTCTGAGAAAATGTGGTTTGAACTTAGGGACTTTTTTGTCAAATAAACTTACACACATTACCACATTTACTGTACCAGCTCCAAATCAGCTCCCAAGTTCTGCAGCTTAATCACCATGGCACTGCTGCCTTGTGACACACTGTGCATGATG
Source organism: Antennarius striatus (assembly GCF_040054535.1). Lineage (NCBI taxonomy): Eukaryota > Metazoa > Chordata > Actinopteri > Lophiiformes > Antennariidae > Antennarius > Antennarius striatus. The sequence continues at coordinate 13,366,732 of NC_090784.1, forward strand.
AAACCCAGCGGGGAGTCACACTGGAGAAAGAAGGAGTTGAACTTATTGTAAGTGTTGCAGCAAATAGGTTTTAGAAACACCTCTCTTTCTGAGTACATTTATCTGCAAACAAAATATTATTCCCCTTAATGGTGAATGATCCATGAATGGGAGGGGAGGAATAAGTAATGTTTGGTTGTTCCATGTTCTTTGAATATATAAATCACTTGTGAACTTATGAGGGCAGGCAAATTGCCAGGTATAAAAATTATTCAAGATATTTTACTTCTCGGGTGTGTCTATGCTGGAGAAAACACAAAGTGTCCTCTATGTTGCCAAATATGAAGGACGTCGTTATAACTTGCCTTTAATGGACAAATCTCTCTAAAATGTTATGCCTTAGAGTGTAGAAAACACTCCTAAATCCCAAGTGCAGTCAGCCGAAATACCAATTGCCTTAATGCATGAAAATGTATTGGTCTCCCTGCGTCACTATAATAGTTACATACATTCCATATGGATTTTCATTTCATAGATACAACACTTATGGTACCTCAGTCACACTAGTTTTTTTTTAATTTTATACAGGTTTTCTGACTGTTTCACCATAAATGCACAATTTTTAGGGAATGTAATTAGACTTTTAATTTTTGTCCCACCTCTGCCCTTCTGATAAAATGTGTCTGCCACTGTTAAAAGTCATCAAAAGACTCAAACTGGGACTACCTATCACTAAACAACTGATCCCGGTGGTACTTTAAATGCCCTTAATGATCTTAATCAATGTACAGTCAATGTACCATACGCGACTTCTCTGACTTCTTGCTGGTCTTTGAGTTTCATCATGTCACACCGGGAAAACTGTGGCGGATGTTATCAGTGCCATGTGCTTATTTATTCAGTCTGAGAGGATGTTCCTCCCAAGAGGGGCCTGTATACTAACAGCAAGTCCTGACGTAACTTGGCTCTGGGGGCAGCCCTGGGACAGGAGGGAAATTACCTTTCCATGCCAATTACCTCAATGCCCATGATCTTAGTTACATCAGCCACTGATGAGTCACTATTATGAACTGAAGAGTTCCTGGATCAATTTAGGGAGTCATTCCACATGGAACACGACATGCTGTGTTGGCAGCCAAGCTCTGCTATTTTACTTGCTAAAAGCCACAATTCTCTGTTAGTTCAAACAGCATATTTTTTCCTTTACCTTATGGTCAGCCTCATAAAAGCACAAAGGCACTACAACTGTTGATATGATGGTGGAATCCAATTAGGCTGTGCATCTGGATGTGTTATGTGAGCGTGTTTCCCCACTAATGATTTGGGTGCTTTTGCTTTTATTGGGTTACTCTGTCTGGCGTCCTGTGGCATTTCCTGTTGAACTTTCAGGGTGATATAGAATGCACTTAACAGGTTGGATCAAATAACAAGGAAAAGCATTCAAAGGCAGTCATCTTTGGTACTTAATCTTAAAAACATTTCCAGGAAAGTTTTGTGAGGCAGCTTTTAGTAACAGATTAAGCTGTATACATTTCTCCAAGGAGAGAGACGGAATGTTACATAGGCAGAGAATCAAAGGATATCAACATATATCCTTAAAATTGAAAAACCTTTCATAAAACACATCCGCCGTGAGTCTTTCATCTGAAATGTAAATGACAGAGTTCCAAAAAGCAAAAAGACCATTTCTAAGCATCCACGTATTGTGCACTGACCTTGGGTTCAGTTTATGTTCTAACTTTGAATAGGTCCCTGATGTTCTGCCTTCATCTGTAGCCATAGTGTTTCTAAAAATAGATGTGGAGGACAAAGGCACACTGGAAACAGAGGTCAGCTCTTATTATTTTACTGATCAATGTGCTTATCTCTGCTGGAAACCATTGATCCACTCTTTGTATTAAATTGACAATGCTGTTGTCGTACAAGTTCCACCCTACATTCAGCCCACTTTACCTTCCTTCTTGCCGAGCACTTCCACTCACAGCAACGCAACACGCTGATCCTGCCATGACAGTCATAGAAACATTATATACAACCTTTAAAAGGATCTTTCAATGTCAGCTAACATTTCGGTCAGCTATTAGCTGATTTCAGAGAAGACCTTTCTGCTTGAAACCATAGTGTGCAGCATCATTGCATCAATGACTTTTAGACATTCATCATTGAAATGCCTGCAAAAGTCAAATTCCTTATCTGTGTCATACAAAAACAAAGCCCAAAACAGAGTCATGTATCTGACAGAATCCAGCCAAGCTTAGCTGACCTTAAAAAAAATCCCTGAGGGAGTAATAAAAACAAAGGCTGTCTGTTCACTGGTATCGTTCCAATTCACAACTTGCAAGCCTAAACCATATTATGAGTAGATAATCATATCGTTGTGCCTTGGGTCTATTATCTTCATTCATTTGTCCTTTAGCAAAATGTCACCATTGTTATTTTTGTCACGGCAAGAGTAGTGTTCACCAAAGGGAACAAAGAGACAAACCTCACCTCAGTGACCTGGACGTGTTGAGCACATTTATCAGGAAATAACCGAACAACACAACAGAGCGATGAAAACCTTAGCTATTCAACAATAGGACAAGCATACCATGTGACTCATGTTCTGAATTTATCATTGACCTTTTAAGACTCAAGCAGAACTCCATTCATAAAGTTTAAAGGTCCATCGACAAAAGTGCAACAGGAAATCAAGTTTTCTATGTTAAGGGTATGGCTGACGCATATTGTCTAAGCCACTTCCACTTGTGCCACCACTTCTTTACTGGACTGCAGCACAGTCACAGTACTCCCCTCCTGTGGTGTCTCAAAGGTCTGAGAGAAAACAATACCTCTGAAAATGACCTCTTCCTTTTATTATTACATTTATACTATGCATAGAGGAAAATGTTTCAGAATGCACCTTCCACTTCTGTTGCAGTCTTGATGGTCAATACGCAGAAACAATTTTTAAACGCTTTGTTATGGTGACCTTGACTTTTTTTTTTTTTTTTTTTTTACATTTTTAGACCACAGTCACAAACAAATTCTGAAAATCTGTCATATTCTAATGCAGAGTAAGTTGTTTGCTCATAGACAAACTTCAGAATACAATTCGCAGAATGAGTTGTTAGCTCATAGACAAACTTCAGAATACAATTCAAAGCCCCCCCCATTACTGTTAGAGAACCAAAACAAGTCAAACATCTCCCTATTTGGGGAAAAGCTTAGCCTGTTGTGCTTTAGATAGGAAGCAGGGGGTGACCATTCAGCACAGAGTGGTCCTGTAGCTGGAGAGGAGCCAGTTCACCTCGTGTGCACTGACTAGGTGTCCTTGAGAAAGACACCAAATCCCTGACTGCTCAAAGTGCCTGACTACACAGCAGCTGACATTCTGACATCTCTTCATAAATTAATGCATGTCTACAGGTCCTGCGTGTGTGCATGTGTATATATTCTTGGCCTCTGTCCGTGTTTAAAAATACACAGCATGAAAGCATGAAAAAATTCAATTTTCCTGAGGCGATTTTAATAAAGTGTTTCTTAAACTCCATCCAATCTTCCTGTCTTTTTTGTTTGTCCCCTGAGAGGCAAAAACAAGGCTGAGGGGTCAACACACTTATTTGGTGGGAAAACAATAATAATCCTGCAATACTTCAAAGTCTTTTGGTAAACTTTTCTGTCATTTCCTCTGAATTTGAATTTCCTTGTCTATCTGTCTGTCTGTCTGACTTTCTGTCTGTCTCTCTCTCTCTCTCTCTCTCTCTCTCTCTCTCTCTCTCTCTCTCTCTCTCTCTCTCTCTCTCTCTCTCTCTCTCTCTCTCTCTCTCTCTCTCTCTGTCTCTGTCTCTCTCTCCCTCTTTCAGTCTTTTTGTCTACATGAATTACATATAGATCTGTCAAATTAGTTGTATTTCACACTGACAGTCATGTTAACACATGGTACTTTGTGGGGTTTAAATGGTGAAAATACAGATTGCTAATCTGTCAATAACAATTTTTTTCTATAATCAATTAATCTACTTATGATTTACATATGCTTGATTAAGACTGGAAACAGGAGAAATAGCTACAGCAACAAAACAGGTAGTAGTGGGACACTGTCCAGGTGGGGTAAAACCCCTCCTGTATCCTTCAACAACAGTGCTCCCTGCAGGTTAAAAAAGCAGGGACAAGGACCAATCCTGGTTTGGATTGAAATGTTGGAGTGCTGAAAATGTTAACCTACTGGCAACATGGGAGAAAAAGGATCAAAATTCAGAAGAAATGTGCATTGAATATATATTAAATAATAAATATTGAATAATATAGAGTCAATATATGATGAATGTGTGTGCATGCGTGAGTGCATGCGTCCGTGTGTGTGTGTGAATGCATGCACTTGCACAGAAAAAAACACACAGGCGTAAACATATGCATACATATGCACACATATGTGCATTTGTGTGCATATGTGATGGCTTTGCTATGTTCCACATAGCAAAGCCATCACGCTGTGGTTGGGAGTGGCTGCAGCATTCCTGACCTCGGTCTTTCATCTCAGATCCTGCAACCAAAGTGACTTTTCAACAGAATCCCTTCAATATCGCACGGCCTAACAAGGTTAGGCATTCTCTTTAATAAAACAGAGAGACATCACCAGCACAGCACACAATCTGTTTCAATGGGGATTTCCTCAAAGCTTTGTATGAAAAATCAAAAGGTGACATGAAGATGTGAACAACAATGTTTTTTTTTAGCTACAAAGCATGAGGAGTCCTGGCTTCAAACGAGCAACCTAGATCTAAGAACATTCGAGAAAGAAAATACTCCAGGCAATCGTAGATTCTTTTTTTTGTTTGTTTGTTTGTTGACTGCATGTGCCTTTAAATAGATCTGAAGGTCAGGAGTAAAACTTTTTTATCTACTTTCAGTGAGATAACATCATTGAAAGCAAAATGGGAGAATTTTGTAGAATGTGTTTATGTCACCTCAAAAGGCGCTAGATTTTCAGTTCTGGAAACAAATGGGGTGGTAACCCTTTCACACCTATCTGGCCACAGAGACCTCTAAGGAGACTGTGTCCTTAGATATCCAGTCAGTGTGTCCAATCTCTGTGTAATTCCTGGATCCGTTTGTTCTGCACATTTCACGCTAAGTGGGGAGGGGTTGAGGCCATGGCCTCCTGCCGTCACATAACTCACAGGACGGGCTAAGAGAGGTGGCAGGTAACCAGATGAAAGATAACAACAAAGAGATGTTTGGCATGACGCATGACGGGACAGGCAGGACCTGTGGATGGTGTGTTGGCATGGACTGACATCCAGCGCGCCTGTGAAGTCTGACGTTTGTCTGTTTCTACCATCAGGGAAGAAGGCCCCTCCCTGTGATAGTTAAATGACAATTTTCCCGTTAGGCTGGGCATACCAAGAACTCGAAAGTACAGCTCATTTATCACCCTCACTGATTTCACCATGCAGATTTGACAGATCAGGATCAGGCTGGGGGGGGCACTCTCCATGGTGCCTGTCAGTGGGCATTTTCATATTCACTGTGAAGAGACCTTTTTCAAGTAAAAATAAACCATATAATAGGAAGCCTTCAGACCATATTTTGTTAACTGACTCTAAAGATTTTAAAAATACAAATTGAGGTAATGAATAGGTGTCTTTGGAAAAGGGCATGTATATAAATCCATCTTGAATACTCTAGGTGGGAGTCTTAAGTCGACTGATTTTTCATCCGCGGAAAAGGTCTCACAAGGACAAGAATGATTCATCTCTCCAAATCCATTCAGACATGAAGTGAAAACAAATGCAGAGTGCATAAGGGGTCTAGGGTGGGGCTGGATGGATAACACCAGGATGAACCCACTAAGCACTGTGCCTAAGCTGCAAAAGATTCCCCCTCTGGGCCACCATTCAATAAGAGACCTTACAGAAATACTCCTCACAGATGCACCTCTACTCCTTTATTCCCAAATAAAGTATATTTCTTCTTCTTCAATCCATCCCAGACCACTATCTACGCTGTGGGAACACGTTTCACTTTCTCACCATGTCAGACAGATACATCATTAGGCTGTTTTACAGATGGATAACACTTGTTCCCAGTACCGCTTTGAACAGACTGGAGGTGAATAATTACTAATTGCAAAGGGAAAAAAGTAGAAACAACAAACTGAGGAAGCAAGGGAAACTGTATTTAATTTAAGAGTTGTTTTGTGACACATGGACAACATCAGATTGTATGGTCCATGTCTGTTGTACAGTCGCTCTCTTGCTTCAGCTGCAGCAGCAGCGGCCAAGAACACCAGAATAAATAAAAGTGGTTTGTTACAAAACAATGAGATAAAGACCAGGACTGAATTCCCAGGAATATTTCTGAAAACACATAGAACAGTAATCAACAGCAGAGCTTTGGGGTCATATCAAAAAAAAAATTGTATTACTTACATTGCAGAGACATAAGGTAATAATGCATTTCATCAGTGATTTCAGAGGCCAGAAGAGGACTAAGAAAACATAATGAAGTAGGTCCGCTCAGTAGGTCTGCTCAGCAAAGTCTGAGAGATGAGAGATTTCCAATATCACATGTTGTGATTCTGCCAGTTTAATAAGCCCCACAACTCCTGACCACCCCAGGGGTGGTTTCTACACGGTAAGCTGCTGTTGTACCATCCTGTTCGTCATTCAGTCATCATTTAGCTCATTTAGTCTCATGACAGTTTGACCTCAGTACTGAGAACCTATCTCTGGGATTGGAATGACATTAGTGTCATTATTAGCTTGAGAGTTACTCAAGGAAAATAATATCTGCCTAAAGTCAGCCTTCTTCCAGATCTAATCAGTGACAAGTGTATTATTGTGATTTGTTATGTGTAGTGAATTTTCTGTGTATTAAAACTAGAGCACCATATCTGAAATATTCCTTCAATCCAGATCAGATCGTCACCTGCTGTACAGAACTGAAGGAGAAAAATGTCTTCAAGCTTTCCTATAAGTCCAGTTAACTTTATTCAATACAGAGTCCATTACCTGGGATGTTTGAAGTCTTGCAATTGTCTGTGTAGTAAAAAATTCGGTATCCAAATGATGATCTGGATCAACAGGTAAATCTAATGGATTATTCCTTGGGTGATACCCATCCTCACCAAAATATGTCATATAAATCTATCCTTAACTTTTTGAGCGATCCTGCTCCAAGGCAGACATAGAGACAGACAGCAACAAAAATATCACCTTCATAGCTAGGAAAAATAAACTTTACAAGAGATAAATGTATCAAAAAAGGTAAGGTATAAAGATGTATTAATGCAAGAAAATATAACTGATTAAATCTCAGACCAATGAACATGGCTATGTTACTATATTTGATGTGGATTGTGATAAAAAGTTGATAGAAATCTTGAGAACCTTTTATAAATTAACACTGTGTTACATCCTGCCAGGTAACTTTACCATATGGATGAAGGAAAGAGAACAATGAGCCACTGCAGAAAAGAAACCAGCACCTTCCTCTAGGCATCAACAACACCCCTCCTCCCACAAAAAAACTCACTGACCCAGTCTAAGAGAACTGTCAAGCCCAGTCCTGAAACTCTTCTTTTAATAGGGAACGTAGCATCCAAATATAGCTTCCTAGCCTCTACATCTCCTGATATGCAACAGGTTCTTCGGGTTCAGCTACCAGCAGTTAATTTTGGCTGACTGCCATGTGGTCATTTACTATTAAACATCATAACTACACAAAATAAATCATAACTATGCAGCAGAGTGCACACTGTTGCCTGGTAACCTGATGCTAGATAGGGGTTCATCTCATTATGGAACAGAAAACAGAGAGCTGATAATAGATCCTGGACCACACAAAAAATAGCTTTGAGTGTCAACAAGCATGGTCAACATGAAGCTTACAAATGTTTGAAGAGAAATATGTGCTCAAGAAAGACATCCATCTTTTCAATCTGTGGGTTATTTGAGTGTTTCTGTAATTGCAACCACTGTCAAAATTCTAAATATATGATTCATCTGTCATTTCTCAAGTGAAGCAGAAGACTGACAGCTTATTTCAAAGTGTAAAATCCAGCTGGAGAACACATAATGAGGACTGGTGATGGCTGCTGGGAATTAATAACTAAAGCTGTTTTCAGTCTTCTGAATCATACAGAATTATGCAAATGTGCTCAGGTTATGTGCAGTATGAAAGAATGGTAAGAGTTTTACATAAGGTAGCATCCCAAGCACACATTATTTATGACTCAATGGTTTGCACACACAGAAGTTGTTATCCCAAAAATGTCCCAAAAGGCAATAGTTGTCCATTATCAATTTGGTCTGTCAAGTGTCACATATTTGTCTGTTGTTACAGTGTGTCTACAGCCTGGTTAAATCCCAGTGGCACAATGTATAAAACATAAACATGACAGAATTTTATCATATGATCCTTCAGTCTGAAGTATTGATGTATTTATGTTTGAACTGAATTAGATGCTAACCACACAGTTTAAAGATTGTCAGATGGGGAACACAGGGCTGGGAATGTTATGGAATATGTAACAAAAATGTGTTTGGAAAATTTCCCATATAAACTAGGAAATTGGCAAAGGTTGAATAACATAAGTATTAATGGGTGTGGATAAGGTGTCCCTGAAAAGTTCAATAGTTGATAGTCACCACTCTGTAAAAACATTTATGTGTCATATACTGTCTGTCTGACTATTACGGCTCAACGATTACGGTAACTATAAATCTATCAAATATGCCATTTAGAACTTTTTACAGAACTAATTTGCTCATGACTATTGATTTGAAGTGATCAGTACTCCCCCTATGTGTGTATTTAAAAATTTGTCCTTAAAAGGATATTTTGTGTTCAGACATGTGAGCATTAAGCCTTATTCTCTCAACATGAAGATAAAGAATAATATCCAAGAATGACCCACCATTATTCAGTCTTCAGTTCCATGAACTTATTATTTTTAAATCAAAATCAGATGAACTGTTGCGGGAGAGTGATTCTGTGAAAGTGTGAAGGTGTGAAGTCCAGTATGACATGCAACCTTTTCATAAAAAAACACTGTACTGTTTAATCAACTACTGTAGTCATGTGGTTAAAATGTTATTTATAAAAGCTACAAGTGATGTCATATTCTGAGAAAATGAACGTTTGCAATCTCCTTGAGTGATTTTAGTGTCATTAATGCATTAATATCATAGGTCCCTGTGATGATTTCATCCTGTTGACGTATCATGACTGCATTTGACAAAAAAAATCTCTATAACTCAAATTAACGGTGACTTTATTTTTGGGATTAAGCCATTTCATTGACAGATGTTCCTGGTTTCTGAATTAGACCACCCTACTGCATATACCAGTAAATGGGAAGCATAAATATTACTATTCATACACTGGGATGTACTGACAACCCTATTTCTGAGAAATACAGTGGCCTGTTCACAAAGCAAACAAACCTGCTGCTATTCTACCACATGACTGTCATTCTTCTATACGTATTTTAATATGCATTCACTCATGCACACATCTGGCCAAACACACACCCTGTACTCACACTGGCTTAGAATTGTGTTTTTCTAATAGTTTCTTTGGGTCCGTTTGAGACAGAAGATTGGCTCAGTCGTTTTGTCATGTCATACCTTACATCACCCGCCACAAAACACCACAGTGCTCCTTCTGTGCAATTTGTGCCGCGTGACACGAAGGCTGCTTTCACACTGTCATGGTCAGGCAGGGATTGCACACAAACACAGGAAACAAATCCACAGTGACAAAAAGTAATTCATCACTTTCATCACTTCAGCTGTGAAAAAAAAAGGAAAAGGCATTGTATTCACTCCACTTTGATAGACAAGCTCACTATCACTTCTTACGTCATCCATGCTAGAAGGTGGGTGAATATTCTGCCCAGTCTGTCCAATTATTTAAAAAGTGCAAATCTGCAAAGCACAAACTTAAGGACATCAGTAATCCACTACAGAGTAGATGTAATAAATTGCATCACTCAACATGCCTATTCTAGGAATATGCCGAGCAATAGTACATAAGACCATCTTATTAGGCCCAACAAATAATACTCAGACGCCTGCCAAGATTTGTTCTAACAAAAATTATGAGAATGTTGTCTCATTAACACATTCGTTGGTACTACAAAATTATGTGTTAGGCTAAGTGTAAGGTGCTGTTAAAATGACTGTCTCTCCCTGACACAGCTCAGATGGTACCTGCCCCCTCAAGCCATCTGAGCAGTACAGACATCTGTGAGCATTAACCTGCCAAGAACAAGTCCAATGTAAAAATATTATAAATGTTCTGAAATGGAAAGACAGCTGAAGGGTCCTTTGGAGGGGCTGTGAATGGTTTTCATGTCAGGCATTAGCACTGTTTTTCTTGTGTCGCTGCATGAAAATGTTGTGTGTACATTGCAGTGTCTGTGGTTCTTGTGCTTTCTTATTGCTTTGGTCAGAAGAGAATGAAACGCAATTACCTTATGACATCTGTGGCGCAAACACCAATCACAAAGCTGTCATACAAGGGGGGACTCACATTTCACACGTAACACACACCTGCTAAAAGTTTTTTGGAAAGACAGAGTACTGCAGACAACAACCAAATTGGAGCCCTCTTTACGACAGCTGCACTATCAATTAACTTTCATGTTGTTACTGGCATATGAAAAGATATTTCAGAAAATAAGCTTCTTACATTTGGCTCTGTCACAGCTTGTCTTCATCTATGTGTGTTTGCAGTCATGGCTCATTGTTGCCTGCAAAAATAAAAAAGATAAAAAGAACATAGATGCAGATTCTGACATGCATTTGTCACACACATAACTGTACACAGTAGTATGCAATTGTGTATTTACCTAAATTGATTCTGAATATGGTCAGCGCATATGAAATTATAGAAAAGAAGTGCAGGTGTATGTAAAAGTAGAAAAATGTTAAGCACAAAATATGTTGGCAAAAGTAAAGCGATATACAGCAGTTCTGTTGCAGTAAGCATTAAAATCCATCCATCCATCCATCACTGCAACATGTGTGTAGTAGTATGTATACCTAGAATGAGTGACTTACAATCCGCCCTGGGGGTCACGGGTCTGCTGGAGCCTATTCCAGCTGGGTCAGGGCAAAAGGAAGGGTACACCCTGAATGAGACGCCAAATCAGCGCGGAAAGAAAGTCAATTCACATTCACAATCACACCTACGAACAATTTGAGGTTACCAATTCACCTCAGCTACATGTTTTTGGAAGGGAACCCGAAGAGAACCCACGCAGACACGGGAAAAACATAGGAATGAGTCAAACACACAGCATCACCGTGCCGGCCAAAAAATAAGTTGCGGATGCACGAGGAATAATGTTGATAGAAGCATGGAAGATCAAGTTTAAAAGTCCACTATTTTTCTTTTATTGCATAAATAAATGTTTTAAAATTAGATGAAATGAACGAGATGCACTTCCCAAAACATTGCAGGAGACGTCTAAAAGAATGCACAAGATCATTTAAGCGAAGATGGCGCCACCCACTGGTCGTTCTCGGGAACTCCCCTGCCCATAGGATGTGGTTGTTCCTTTCTCTTCGGTTACTATTGGATAAACAATATGCTGATAAAATTTATTTCACTATGTCCAGTTCACAGTAACAAATTTCAGTTATGTAAAAATGACAAAGCAATTGTCACAGTTAGTTCCTAAGTTCAAAGCTAAGAAGGAGCAATAAGCTGTGAACCTACCAACTGGGCACTTTCCCACTCCTCTCGTTACATGACTGCTTAGTGGTAAAAAAAGAGGAGAAGCTTTTATCTCAACCAGGAGCAAGGCCTGCGTGATTAGCACAGATTATATGCAGATTTGTCATCGTCATAAATCTACAGCTGTCCACGGTCTCACATTTTTATTTGTCACTTCAAAGCATTTTTCGGTGCCTCTCCTTAGTTTACTGATTGGCCCAGAGGACAAATGTCTTCTCTTTAGGAGAAGAACAAAGTACCTCTCTGGTATCTGTTCACCTGTTTCCCACATCACTGCTCATCAAATCCACAACGTGTTTGAATGTTCATGTCCTTCTCCGTCCTGTTGGGTCTCATTCAGTATAGAGATGAATGCTTTATGAAATATTTGGAGCCTTGTCTTATTTCTATTTATGCTTCACTCACTATGGCTATTCCTCCTTTTTTACATTTAAAAGACTGTATTTGACAAGGACTTGGCTTTATCTCCTACTTACGTGGTCTCTGACTCTACATAGACACATCAGTGGTGGGAAACAGTGAGGTGAAATTCTCTCTTCTCCTATCTTGCCACTGTCTTACAGCAGCTGGGAATGACTCAGTGGGTGACACCACTTTCATCCAAGGACCCCAGCTGTCCAGCTGTTTGCTATCCCTCATCCTGACAGCTGAACAGACAGGGTCGCAGCGCAACATCAAAAAATCTGAGGGATGATCCTGCATGCATGTCACTGTGGATGTCTCATCGTTATGCAGACTTCCACAGATGGCACCTGGACGCTAAAGGCCATGTCATTTCACAGTAAGGGGACCAGCTAAGCATGTCATGATCTTTGCAGTCTTCACAAATATGTAGACATCCAACTGAAAGAATATTTTCTATTGCATTCACTGTAGCGGAATATTTTGAGAAGCAGCAACCTTATAAAGTGTCGCCGTAAAATAGCTGGGGTTGCACTAGGAGGATGTGTCCTTAAGGATTTCTATGACTCCTATGAAAAACTTCAGAAAATCATTTCTATAAAATTTAATAAAAAGATTTATGCCGTTCAAGCCCTGTTAAAGGGTGAATGCATGTGACTTAGAGGCAAGCACTCTTACATGCAGAGTAAAGATTCCGAAAGGGGCACACTAATATTTGATAATTTGTCTTTGCAGGGTTTTTTTTATTATGTATTCATTTTACAACATTATTCTGTTTGGATGACATAGAGGAAAGAATTAAACATATTTTTAGGATAATATTTGAGAGAAGAAACCTCATAAAATCTTCGAAAACCTTCAGTGGAAAATAAAGGAGGTTCAGGACAGACCTGTTAACATGAAGGGTGTAAACACGCAGTCGGTTTTTAAGAGGAGTGAAGGTATGTGGCTGTCCATCTGTTTTCTCCATTTATGCATTTACATCTTTGTCTTCTGTTTCTCCTCTGCTTAATTTAATTTGTGGGAACAACTCTCCAACTTAGCTTCCCCAGTGAGAAAGTATTCTTGCTGAGGTTACCGTGGTCTTTAGGGGGCTTAGGGACAGATTCAGTAGGATTACCCACAGCAAAGGCGACCAACTTACATCCAAAATCATCAGCATAGCTGCCACAACCTCTTCTCTCTCTCCTTGTATCCAATGCCTTGAAACATGAGAATGTCCTGGAAAGTTGCCCTGTGAGCACAACCCACATTCTTTCACAAGACCCCCACTAACTCCTTCAATCAAAATGCTGTAAAAATTTGCCACATGACTTTTTCTTGATAGCACACAAGCCACTTGGTTGACAGTAGTCATCTGCTTGCAGCAGCCATATTAAACAGGTTACAGTAGCTGATGGTAATGCCATGTTTCCATAGGGAAGTGGCTTAAATATAGTTAACAAACTGTCTATGAAACATCTACTGTTTCAATAGGTTGTTGCTGCTCTCAATGTTTTGACATTGCAGCAATTGCACAATCATTACATTACAATATGAACCGTTAAAATCTGTTTAAACTAAATAGAATTTAGTTCACATAGATTAACTATGTAAATATGTATATGTGTTTTGTGAAACACACTGCAGTGCACACGATAGTCAAGTGCCACAGACGTCCATACCAAAGTATGATTAATATTCCTAAATTTTTTGATTACACGTAAGTTTACAATTCTATCTGGATAAAATTTCTTCATACGACCCAGCGTGTATTTACAATCAGTTACATAATTATTTTAATGAGTTAATATTTTTAAGAGGTTATGTACACATCCTATCATCACAAAAGGCGTTTTTTGATATTTTGACAATCTTAAGCAACACATTTATTTATTTTTGTTTCAATCCTGATTCCTCATGTATATCTGTAATTTACCAGAATTAATAGTGACATTTTTATAACTTTTTAAAAACTCTTCTTGAACAAACTCTTACATTAATCAGACATGGATATCCCATTTCATCCCAAGTAAATTCGTGGTTGTGAGGGAGGGTCACTAGAGGGCCGTGTTCCACCACATTTTGGTGTTAGATCAAAAACTCGGGAGTTAGAAACCATCAGTCTGCAGATTTGTATAAACTTACTTTTTCCTTATATTTTATTTTTGACGCTACTTTATATGTTTAATATCCAAGGTAAACACAGGTTGTCATTGTAAAATATTCCATTCTCTGGATATCTCTGCGCAAAAGTTCAAAGCTCCCCTAAATATCACCCACGATAGTAATCAAGTATTAAGGTTTATGACTGCATATTTCAGTGGCAGTGACAGTCTGCCCTGGTAAATATATATTTCCAAAGGGACCGGCTGCCATGAGATCATTAATGGTTTGACCCCCGTGGGTCCACTACTTATTCTGCGGCCATTGGGAGAATTATTCTCGAATTTTGTGCAACTTCAGACGAGTTACGATGTGTAAATAAAATATTACACAGCTGTAAGAGAATCACCAGAACTTTATTTATTAAGTACAACCGAGCATGGCTCTTGCATATACAGAATTTATTGCATATTTGATATTTAGTTTTTCATCGCAACATCTCGCTATCTATGTAATATTCAACAGTGCGTCTGTCACAGATGGCTGTTAATAACAACCAATCACCATCTCGCTTTCTTGGACGTAAAACGCGTACGACCAATCGTAACGTACCTTATTGGAAGGTGGAGTATCGTGGCGGCAATGTTATGGAGTTTCCGCTATCCTTCTGCTTCCTTGCCATCAGGTTAGAAGGCTAGCAAGCGAGCTAAGGTAGCGTCATTCAAGGCCTCCAATAATAGATCAGCGGGACAGTTACCCAAGATCAGACACTGCTATTCGGAAGGAGATACATTTTCCTTTATGAATCTGCATGAGAACACTTAAAATCCCTGAAATATGGTGGTTCTCAAAATTCGAGACCAGGTAAGCGATTATTAAACCAAAAGCAGTCCAAGTTTGTGTTACTTTTGGCTGGCTAGCAGTAGCTTCTCCCCCCCCCTCAATTTCAACATTCGCTGGCGTAATGTAATACAAGTTTCTGAGGCTGCTCTCTGAACCAGAAGCATTTCCTTAATCGTCTCAGAGCTTGATGTGAAATATAGTTATTTAAGAGATGAGTGTTGTGCTGAGAGGCAATTTGGTAAAATCCAAGATGAAGTCAGGTTTCATGTGATAATGAGAGCATCACATGTTGCAACGAGCTAATGTTAATGTGTTTATATCCAGCAATTAGCCAGAGCCTGTTTTGAAGGCTAATAGCTACTCTGTTGGTCAGTGGCTGGTCAACATGTTGTTGTTAAACAATGGATAGCAGGAGTCGAGCTAACTTACAGATGATTATGTTGTGTTCTTTGTTAATAAAATGAAGTCAGTGTGTGAGATTGTAATCGGAACAATCAAAGGTATCTAATGACTGACGTTACTGTGACAACTGGACGTGTGTGAGATGTTTAACTACTTTAGCTGGTAAAATGCCACGAAAGCTGTAAGGTTGTAAAACGTACATTATATACACAAAATAAAATGCAACGATTCACCTGAGCTAGTCAGAATACCATCACAAGTGAGGTTCTGTCAGGTGATCTGTGGCCATTTTACTTTCATGTTTATATTCTAAAACGAATTTTTGACACTGTTGTGGCAACATTGTTTTGTTGATTATAAGTCTTTGGGGGTAAGTCACAAAAGTGTTCAAATGACCTAAAAAGAAGAAGTTCTTTATCAGAATGTACAATATTGATGATACATTTGTGAAATGACGTGTGCCTTCAAACTATATTAAATCCATTTCTTTGTTCTGAAAGTGAGAATGACTTTCTGTTATCATTTAAACATAGTGCGTGTTAGGCATGCCTGGTTCTTCTGCTTGTTCTTTAATGTACAGTATGTTCGTGTGTTCTTCTTTTCGTGTGTGCTTGAATGATTGGGTACCTGTACTCATGTGAGCTGTCTCCATGGTGACAGTATTAACTAGACTGACTTGTATGGGGAGATGTGCTCAGTTGTTCAGCCAGGGAAACATAGACCTGCAGGGCTGGAGAAGTGCAAACAACAAAATACAGATTTGTCCCTAAAATTGTCCACATTATCTCTAATCATGGCTGCATCTTATAGGTATTCCTGCCATTATAATAACTGAATAATAGTGTTGTGAAGTTTTTAAAAAGTGTCTGTAGCTACTTGGTTTCAGGATTGAAAGGGCAGACTACCTCTTCAAATGCATGGCAGGGGAAACACTGGGGTTACCTTTGTTTTTCTCTGTGTGTGTACTTCCATATGTAATGTAGAATACTTCATCTTTAACTCTTCCAAAACCTTTTGCCAAAATTCCATGAAACTTGTACCACAGTTTGTTGAAATCTTAAATGCATGTCTAATAATTCTTCCATTTACTTATTGTCATATTTTAAGGCACACTTTTAATAGCATTTAGCATAATTTTTATTTCAGCAATTTTGATCCCACTTCAACTTTAGCTCTTTGGTTTCAGTTCTTTTAGGGAAAGGACAAAAACAAGTTACGTAGTTGTTTCCTAGAAGAAGAATTTATTGTTTGAAAAAAAACTATATGATCCATTTATTATGAATGGGTCATTCATGTATTAATGTCACAACATGGGATCACTCCCACTGGCTTTGTTGCAGTAAACTGGCTTCAAGTGTTAGCAATCTGCAGGGGTTCATCTGGAATGACATAAGGGTAACTTTGCTGTCTTTTTATTTTGTCTTTTAAATAGATAGTGTTGAACACGTTGCTGCAGGCTGCAACTGATGCCAGTAAATACGGTTCACTCGCTTTTTTCTATATCGCAGAGGCAAAGATGTTAATGTTGTGTTGGTTGTTAAACCTTCCTTGCACAAAATAATTTTGGCACACATGCTCAATGTTTCATCAAGAATTTTTGAGGATTCAACACTGGCTTGTACTCATGGGAGTAGCAATAAATTAAGTGACTGTGAAATCACTGTAGATTATTTATTTAGGATTGTTCAAGTTTGTCTTATCCATTCACCATTTCCTGAAAATTAAGATGAACATTGCCTTCTGCAGTGAAATAAAGGTTTCCACAAGCTGAAATGCTCTCCTTGCTCATGACCTACTATATCACCCTCGCTCTCCTGTCCTACTTCTTTTTCCTCCACTCATATTTTTTTCTATAACACACTTTAGCACTTAGCTAGGCAACATGGAACCAGCATATTATTGCCAACATTCTGTATAGGCTTTTATACATTACAATTCGAATTTCCCATTAGTTGCCTCATGAACCTCTGTTCACCATCCACTTCTCTCTATTCAATCAACTACTTTGATAGGCTCATCTAAAACTTCAAAAATGTATTTGCAGCAAATATGCAAAATAAGTCCAAGATAACATTGGTTGTTCTTGTGCTCACACATTTTGTTGGTGAAAATTCCTAGTAACCTGTAGAAATAAATGACCGTGGGAACTTTTAGCAGCGGTGTGTGACGTTTCAAGTCTGCCAAACTAGCAAATTTTTAGGATACAATGAAGACAACTTTGCTGTAATCCATGAAGTGACCTGGTTTGGATGATGCGTGCCACCACCACAGAAACTGAAACTTTAATGAATTACTTAATGAAACAAAATAAAAATTATTCAGAATCCCAATTTCCGTCTGAGTTTTAGAATGGAATCTTATTGGAAAGATTCAAAACTCTTTTTTTGAATGTAGTTCATATTCATGTCAGATTGTGCATGTGCAGGAATGCATTTTTAAATACTTGGGAGTCTTTGTCCTTGGACACAAAATTATCCTGTTGTTGTGTTAAAGTATAACGGTCCTTACCGTTTTATCAGTACCATCAGTTCAATCCTGGTTTCCTGCGTACAGGACTTGTAGAACGTATTTGTGTCAACATAAGGTTAAGGTTCTGGGCTCTGTTCCAGATCATAAAGGCTAGAATATTATTAGTACAGTACTATGAATGACACTGGCATCAGTACTGTTTGTTCTGTTTGACACAGTTTGTAGTTCAAACTCTTCCATATGAAATGGAGCTCTTTTAAATGATGGCTACTTATTTGCAAATTAGCTGAATTCTGCTTGCTTTTATGGTAGGCTCTATATTTAAATGTGGATGTATTCGAGCCACGCAACAGGATACAGCATATATTTGAATCTCTTTGTTTTAATTAATATATTCACATTGCCCATTCAGAGGTGAGAATTGTGTATACATGAAGGAAGCTCTTGATGATAGCTCAGAGAACGTTGCAACTGTGACATGGCTAAGGCCATGTTAGTTTGTTTTTCAAACTGGACTGAGGTTAGGGAAGAGTTAAGTTTTTGTGAAGGCCAGGCATGTTCCATCTGGGTCTTTTTTGGGTAACCAGCTGCAGCCCTGGAAGGGCTCCCTGCTCCCACTGTTCTCCCCATTCATGCCAGCCTCTCCTCGCAAGCATTGGAAAACTGCCTGATCAAAGACTTTCTCCAGGTTGTATGGTGGGCTCATAATAAAAAATTACAATAATGATGCACAATATGTATTTTTATTATCCCAACAGCAAAAGTAAGGCAGGATCATTGTCAGGATGCTGGCTTGGCTTTACATAACCATTCATTTTCTGTAGCGTATCTCACATACTGGCAGCATCCAGCTTTGTACATGTATTAACCGTGGTAAATAGGTTGGAAGCTTGTTTCTGAAGTAACTGAAGCATTTTCATTTTGTCTATAGAGTATATGACTACGATCTAAATGACTGATTTGTTTTGGTATAAAACAAACATTACTTTCGGACTTTTCCATGGAAAGATGATTTTAAGGTGAATCTGAAGGGTAGCCTTCTCTATAATGTGTCCAAAACAATAGCCGCTACTCTCGGCTTACTAAAGGAATGGAAGATATGTCACTAATAATGTTCACAAGAAGAATTTCAATAATGTTGTACGTTTTCTTGAGGGGATGGGATCGTGTCATTTCCAGATGTCATGCAGTTTATATGTATAAGAAGGGCTGAGATGTGTCTCTGAAACCGGAAAAATGTACACTGGTGATAACATTCTCTCTAGCACGCATGGTGCTGCATTGTGATGTGGCCACAATAACAGCAAAACATTCTTCTTCTCCCACTTCTTTGTGTTCATCAAAAGATAGCAAACTTAAAAAGAGCATACCACAACCCATTCTGTCTATTGTGTTTTGATTCTGTGCCCATGAATCAATGAAAGCAGCTTGGTTTCATATTTTTGCCTCTTTGGGAAGAAGTGAGCATTTGTGAGCAGCAGTATGGTTTCTTCCCAAACAAGAGTGCTACAGATGCAGTATTTGCTTTGAGGATGTTGATAGAGAAATACAGAGACGGCCAAACGGAGTTGCATTGTATTTTTGTAGATCTGGAGAAAGCTCAGGGCAGGGTGCCCAGGGAGGAACTGTGGTATTGTATGAAGAAGTCTGGAGTGGCAGAGAAGTATGTTAGAGCGGTGCAGGACATGTATGAGGACTGTAAGACAGTGGTGAGGTGTGATGTAGGTGTGACAGAGAGTTCAAGGTGGAGGTCGGACTGCATCAGGGATCAGCTCTGAGCCCCTTCCTGTTTGCAATGGTGATGGACAGGCTGACAGACAAGGTTAGACAGGCATCTACATGGGCTATGATGTTTGCAGATGACATTGTGATCTGCAGTGAGAGCAGGGAACAGGTGGAGGAGAAGCTAGAGAGGTGGAGGTTTGTCCTGGAAAGGAGAGGAATGAAGGTCAGCTGCAGTACGACAGAGTACATGTGTGTGAATGAGAGGGACCCAAGTGGAAGAGTGAGGTTACAGGGAGAAGAGATCAAGAAGGCGGAGGATTTTAAGTACTTAGGGTCAACAGTCCAGAGCAATGGAGAGTGTGGAAAAGAGGTGAAGAAGGGTGTACAGGCAGGATGGAACGGGTGAAGAAAAGTGTCAGGTGTGATGTGTGATGAAAGAGTTTCAGCTAAACTGAAAGGAAAGGTGTACAAAACTGTGGTGAGACCAGCGATGTTGTTTGGTCTAGAGACAGTGTCACTGAGGAAAAGACAGGAGACAGAGCTATAGGTAGCAGAGATGAAGATGCTGAGGTTCTCTTTGGGAGTGACCAGGATGGATAGGATCAGGATTGAGTACATCAGAGAGACAGCACATGTTAGAGGTTTTGGAGATAAAGTCAGAGAGGCCAGACTGAGATGGTTTGGACATGTCCAGAGGAGAGATAGTGAATATATTGGTAGAAGGATGCTGAGTTTTGAACTGCCAGGCAGGAGGCCTAGAGGAAGACCAAAGAGGAGGTTTATGGATGTAGTGAAAGAGGACATGACGGTAGTTGGTGTGAGAAAAGAGGATGCAGAAGACAGGGTTAGATGGAGGCAATTGATTCGCTGTGGCGACCCCTGAAGGGAAAAGGTGAAAAGAGAAGAAGATGTAAATAATTTTTAGACTTTCTATTTTGAAATGTTTTTTAAAAAGTGGCTATATTTGTTGTTTTAAAACTTCTGAGAGAAAAAAAATCTCAGTTGCCTCAAAGTTATCAGTAGGTCAGACTTTGCTGTATTGCATTTAATATTTAACATTGTTTCAGTTATATCTATTGAATGCAGTTGTTTTTCTACTATTTTTGTGCAAAATGAAAAATAAGAAATATTGTGCAGTATTTTGTCTACACAGCACATATCTGGTGTTCAGTAGTGCTCTCCATGTGTACGCCCAGAGGAGAGGCGGGACCAGTTCGACTGCATTATAAAAAGCCAGGAATAGCAGGTTCACAAGAGTCCAGCTTGACAGATGTTCATCACTTTGTTCCTTTGCATCAAACGTACTTGGGAAATCTTTGATATTTTTTAGTCAGCCACCTGCTGTTATGTTGGACCTAGTGAACCAGATCTCCAGCACATGATACAGACTATCTCTGTATGTGCTGGAGATGCCAATTATCATAGGAATGTAGTGAGTCAAAAAATTTTAAATGTGTGGAGGGAAAAAACTGAAAATGCTTTGGTA
This sequence comes from Antennarius striatus, assembly GCF_040054535.1. Taxonomy (NCBI): domain Eukaryota; kingdom Metazoa; phylum Chordata; class Actinopteri; order Lophiiformes; family Antennariidae; genus Antennarius; species Antennarius striatus. Next base: position 13,387,853 of record NC_090784.1, read on the forward strand.
TTTTGGAGCACAATACTAGACTTGTATTTCCTCTGAGATTGTGAGATTTTCCTGTGTCAGCAGAGTAAACAGATCAGCATTAAAACAAGACTGTTCAGCTCAGTCAGTTTCATTTTTGACAGTTGTCTGACACTTGAAGTCATTTTTGTGTTCAATAAGCATTTGAATGTCTGTACCAGCCTCTATTAGACCATTTTGTTTGTTCATCTGAATGATGACCGTGGATAAGCTGCCATTTGTCTTTTAAAATCATTTTAAACAAGAATATTTTGACACCTGTTAGCAGCTGAAACTCAGTTGTTTAATCTCCCAGCAAATGAGTCGTGTTTGCATCGTGGTGCTTGACGAGTGGGATCCAGACGTCTCCAAAAAGTCTAAGGTCTCCAAGGTCTGAATGGCTGTGTGTTAACTTTGAACTGTAGTTTTACTGTTTTAAATCTGATGAGTTAAGCCATAACAGTTAGAGATGGTGTTAAATGCTTGCCAGAGATGCCTTGAAACTCACTTGATTTTGAGATTTCTTTTTTCGCTCCCTTTTACAGCCTGCTTTGCTGAAAGCTATTTTCAATGTGGACCCAGACGAAGTTCGTTCACTCATATTCAAGAAAGAGGATGTGAATTTTCAGGTAATTGTCAAAAACTGTCACTGATCTTTGTGCGGGGTTCATTATAGTTTCTACATGTTTCTTTTTAAAAAAACATGTTAGCATCACTGAATTTAAAACCTCTCGTACAAGATTGTCCTTGAAAAGCCTCATAACTATTTCAGTTAATAGTTGTGTACAAAAAGTGCACAGTTCCTTTTTTCAAGCACCCAAAGTATGCTTTGGCTCTTGTTGTTTTATTGCATTCCTGGCTATTACTGCTTTGGTGAGACTGTTTATTTCAAAATAAGGCTGGTTTGTACTTGCATGCATTTCACAAGAAGAATTTCAAGTCACTGTATTTATCTTTTATTTAACTTTTTGCCTCAAGTGCCAACTCAACATAAATAAAGTTAAATGACCAATAGAAAATTCTGGTATTAGTATCACAAGAGGATACCACTGACATGAACTTTTGTATCTTTGAGAAACAGCTAAGGCCCCTTCCACATGATGCTGGAACTTTTTGAAAACGCAATGTTTTTGTTGCTTTTACGCCTTCCGTCCACACAACAACGCAGATATCCGGAACGAAAAAGCAACTTTTTGAAGACGCTGGCCTAGGTGGATTTTTTTTAAAACGCTGGGTCTGCGTTGTCGTGTGGACGGTGTATCCGCAACTTTTTAAAAACGCTGACGTCTTGCCTGTGACGAAAACCGCTGTGACGTCATATTTATGGGCCCGTGTGTACAAACATGATGGATGTACGAACCTTGTTGATGGCAGCATTCTTGCAGGAGTTTTGTGACAACAAATCACGGAGGATTCCTATTGGATAAAATTTGACTCAATACTGCCACCACATGGTTTGGCATGCTTATAGCCGTCTTCGAAAACGCACTAATACGTTTACGTGTGGACGGAGATTTTTTTGACGCAAATCGTTTTCGATGCGTTTTCAAAAAGTTGCGTTTTCAAAAAAATCTGTCATCATGTGGACGGGGCCTAACAGTTACAGCTTCCTTTTTGGCTTTTTGCAGGACAATGAGAAGAGAACTCCTTTGCATGCTGCTGCGTATCTCGGAGATGCAGAGATAATAGAGCTGTTGATTCTTTCAGGTAACCCACCTCCCTTCAGAAAAAGAAGCAAGCAAAACAACCCCACATGACTTTGTGTCTTTATTGTAACAAATAACACTACAACTCTAGAGCTAGATATTTGAATATAGATATTTGAACATAAAACAGGTAGAGAAACAAATATTGGTTTAACATTTCAATATGGAAATGACAGCTGGATGTGGTTCTCAAAATTTGTTCCCTCAAAGAACCCAAAACCGACACAATTCAGACTGTTTTGTCTGAAGGTTCAAATCTAATGAGGTTCACGTCTTAATTATAGGAAGTGAATGAAACCCAACATCCATTGTTCTGAAAGGAACTAAAGTAGAAGATAATTATTTTCCCATTATTTGATAGGAACCTCTGGGGTTCCCTGGGCCCCATTTTAAAACCCACTGATGAATAATCTGAGGTCAATGTTAAATTGATCTTTAACTCTTTAATGTGAAAGCAACGTTTGACCCAATTGACAACGATTTTTAATGAGGCACTTGCAAATCCAAGATACAGTAGGTTCTCTGAGATCTTCAGTCATTTAATATATGAATTGTTTGAAAGCAACTCTAAAAGAATCCCCCGTTTTCTGCACAGAAAGCCTCAGTAAACGTATTTCTGTCTTATTAGTATTAAGAAGAGTGTTAAATGGCACCAGAATGAAACATTCTGATATTATAATGAAGAATTTCCAAGGTTTTTTTGTTTTTTTTTAATGAAACTCAACTCGATAACTGAAAGGGACTCAAGTGTTTTTGCTGAAATCTGTCTCTGGATGTCATCTACCCTATGACCTCACACATTATGACAGTCAGTATCCCCTACTCATAGGTGCCAGAGTAAATGCCAAAGATAACAAGTGGCTCACTCCTCTGCACCGGGCTGTGGCCTCCTGCAGTGAGGTACGTGAACACTCAACCCACTCCTGGTTAAAAATACATTCGCATTATTCCAAACAGGTCGAAACGCGAGCCTTATATGTGATGTTTGTTTTGCAGGAGGCCGTCCAGGTGCTGCTGAAGCACTCGGCAGATGTTAACGCCCGAGACAAGAACTGGCAGACACCGCTCCACATCGCTGCTGCAAATAAAGCTGTGCGCTGTGCCGAAGCCCTCGTCCCACTGCTCAGCAATGTGAATGTGTCAGACAGAGCAGGACGGACTGCGCTGCACCACGCGGCCTTCAGCGGACATCTGGAGGTATTAAACCAGAAGTTGTGTTTGATTCCGCTGTGAGCTGTACTGGAGATACACAAATATCTATCACCATAAAAAACAAGTTCTCTGTTTAAGAGAACAGCAGCTGGCACGCTGTCCTTCCAATGCTGTGTCGTTTTAAATGTGTAGCTTCTTCTGTACAGCTCCTGTTGACGTAACATTTTTGGCTCTTTTGTTATGCATGCATAAAGTTTCATTAGCAAACTATCACAATGGGCTCAATGTTTGGTTTGTTTACATAGTGTAGCTGTTAGTATCAGATCATGATCTCTGAAAGGAGCTGTTTCTGCTCACCTCTTAAATGTGAAAACACAATGAGTATTGTTATTTGTACTGTGTCAGCAACAGAAGAATACCACAATGGACAGTTTTTGCCTGTCAGATGAGTGTGAGGGCAAACAGCTCTGCCAGTGATGCACTGTTTGCAGCAAGGCCAGCCAAACACTGCATTATTATGCAAACTGAAACAAATTTGAGTTTTTGGGATATTTGTTTTGTTTTTTCAACCTTTTTATGTTTTATACTAGCATTAATAATCACAACACCAAAGTAAATTGGAGGAGTTCAAGCTCAAGAAAGTTGCCATCCAGTGAAGCAGCTGTCACTGGAAAAATATCATTTAAAAAAATGTTCCTACACACAAGAAGACGGACGCTGTTGGTAGCTTACTTCAAAAATGTTTTGTCAAATGAAGTTAATAGTGCATAATAGGGTGTTTGGACAACCTTTTGGTCATGCTACATTTTTAGCTGCATATTTTAGTTAAATGCACAGCAAATCCCAGGTTTAGGTCATGATTATTCACCTTGGTACCACATTCCTGCCTAATGAACTTGTAGGACATGCATGCAAGATCAATACTGTACATCTTTCCTCTCTGCATTTGCTCTGTAATGAGAAAAAAAGATTAAAGGCATATTGAGGGTTCATGTATTTTGTGAAATTAGATTGGTGTTGTGTTTTTTGTTATTTTTTATCAGATTTACTTCATTGTGGATTATTAGGCCCCTTCTTATGTTTAATCCATTTTTAACTGAGTGAGGGATTTAATAACACTGTTTTGAAAAGTGCTGTAAAACATTAAATTTATAATCATGATAATAATTAAAAGTGAGCAGAGTCTGGGTGTTCGGACTGATATTAAGACGTTAACCACATCTGTATACAAACTATGAGCTGCTGCCCTGAGTGAAAGGTTAGTTGTGTCTCCAGACATATTTCCTGACTTCTTTTTTTCTTTTTTTTTTATCTGTCGATGCTTTTAGATGGTGAGGCTCCTGCTCTCCAGAGGGGCAAATATCAACGCCTTTGACAAGAGAGACCGCCGTGCAATCCACTGGGCGGCTTACATGGGTAATAAATTAAGCAATTATTAAATCTGCGTACAGTAATCTCTCGTTACTCCAGGTTAATGCGTTCCAGGACCACCCGCAAACAATGAAATTCCGCAATATAGCGACAAACTATTTTGTTAGTTACAGTAATTTAAACATTTATTAACCTCCTATACTAATATTAAACCACTTTCTATCTATATTACCTTTTCCCACACTCTTATAGATTGTTTAAAGCGCTTTTAAGTGTTTCTTTAATACACGGAAGTGCGCTGCATTCCGTGATTCTTGGAGCACAGCGCACTTCCGGGTGTTGTCAACTAATAGCATGCGTGTACGGTGTCACATGACTACCTACTAAAAATGCGTGATGAGGTGAAGCCGTGCATCTTGAAGCATGAATAAGCGAGGGAATACTGTATTGTCAGGTTTTTTGTTTTGATTATTTTTGAATGCTTGATATGTGTGACTAGAGTTTATTTTCTGATTCCATCAAATTAAATGGTTGATGTCTTGAACACATTCATTTATTGAAGTCATTCCATTTTTACTTTTAGGGCATATAGAAGTGGTGAAGCTGCTGGCATCTCATGGAGCCGAGGTGGCCTGCAAAGATAAGAAATCCTACACTCCACTGCATGCAGCTGCCTCTAGTGGGATGATCAGCATTGTCAAATACCTCTTGGACCTGGGGGTGGATGTAAGTTCCACCTACAATGACTCCCAAAATTTAGTGAAAGCAGAGTGTACAGTACCGGTGTGTCGCTGAGGAAATGGTGGACTGATCTGCTTTCCTTGGCTTTTAGATCAATGAGCCTAATGCATATGGTAACACACCCCTTCATGTAGCCTGCTACAACGGGCAGGATGTGGTGGTGAATGAACTCATCGAGTGCGGTGCGACCGTCAACCAGGTAAACGGGAAAGGCTTCGCACCTCTTCATTTCACCGCCGCCTCACGGCACGGCGCGCTGTGTCTGGAGTTACTAGTGTGCAACGGAGCTGATGTGAATATCAAGGTGAGTTCAAGCCAGCCTGTCGATCCTTTAATGCTGACTACATGGAAAGTGATTACTTAGTGCAGGATGGGATAATGTAACTTAACGACTGGAACCACTTAAGTAGATAAACAGATAATCACGTGAAAGCAGTGGATTCATGTATTGTAAGAGGCTCCTTATGATTTCTCCTGGTCTTTTACACTTTGTTGTTTATAAACCATTGTAAAGACATAAGTTGTGACACCACCATGTTTGTATTTCACTCCAGAGTAAAGACGGTAAGACTCCTCTCCACATGACGGCAATTCATGGGAGGTTTTCTCGGTCTCAACCAATCATTGAAAACGGTCAGCGCCTCACAAAATTCTACCTGACTGGTTTTATTTTCCTCTCTGAACTGTAAAAATTCCGAACTACTTCTTTGCTTAACCCCGGTTCTTGTTGTTTTCTGAAGGTGCTGAGATCGACTGTGCAGATAAGAATGGAAATACACCACTACACATTGCAGCTCGATACGGACATGAACTCCTGATTAACACCCTCATCACTAACCGAGCTGACACAGCTAAGTAAGACAACCCAACTGTCTTTTGTCAGCAATTTTCAAACTTACTACACTAGAAACCATGTTTAAAGCTCTGTGTGCAATGTCTGACTGTTAATGGTGAATTTCTTCTCTCAGCTAAGCATCAGTAAATGAACATCTTAATATCTCTTTTAGACGAGGGGTTCATGGTATGTTCCCGCTGCATTTGGCTGCTCTCAGTGGATTCTCTGACTGCTGCCGAAAGCTGCTGTCTTCAGGTGAGCGAGTACTTAAGCATAAAGAGCCATTGTTGTACTTAATGCCTCAGACAAATTTACCAAAGATAGATTGCAACACAAATGCAGTCATATCTCGGTACCGCTGCTGGGCTGATTCTATAAGGAGTGCAGTGCTGTGGTGGATAAGGAAAGTCGTGATCTTGAAATGGGTTTTCAAATCCTGACCGGCAGCATTGATATATACAGTATAACAACATTGAACTAGCATGTTATTTATGAGTTAGATACCTGGTCTACTGAGTGTTTAAGTTGATAAATAACATTAATGTATATTGTCAACGTGTCACAGATTTTGGTTCTCATAGTAATGCATTTATTGTTATTATTAGTGCTGAACCCATTAGAGAAAAAAGGGTGTGTCAAAATAAAACCTACCAAATAACCTAGAGGTGTGTGTGCACGTGGGTGTGTTTGTCATCTAAACCAATTTTCAAGTCTCAGGTAACGTTGTTAAGGCTCTGGTTACATATGCCTACATTTCGAATATACAAAAATAAACTTTCGGTTTTCATTGAGTGTATTGCATTTAATTATCCAATGTCAATAGTTTGTACAAACACATTCAATGCTAGCACGGCCATCTCTGCCCTCATGTATACACATATTTTCATTAAAACTAGGATTTAAGAATAGTGTACAAATATGATTACATCTTCACTTCTCTTCTCCCGTATTGAATCATTTGATCCAATAATGTGTTGGTAGCTGCTAGTGGATCAAATTAAAGTGAAAATGCATGAATCCAGTTTTTCAGTTAAAGCTTTTATGTGAGTCAGAATATTTTCCGAAGGTTGGCAGGTCACAACTGAAGAAGTCAAAATGCTTCACGAGTTTGGCATCAAAACGTTCAAACCGTGAAACGTCTCTTGTAAGGTCTTGCATTGAGTCAGCATCACATCTGTCATCTTTTATCCTGATACAGGATTTGATATCGATACTCCGGATGATTTTGGAAGGACTTGTTTACATGCTGCAGCTGCTGGAGGGTGAGTACAGAGCACCTGAGTAGCAGTTTGAGTACTAACTTCAAGTCTTGAGATGTGCTCATTATCCATACTGAAAAGATTACTATATATCTGTATGTGTGAGTCTTTATCTGTTCATTATTTTTAAATCTCAACCATAACTCTTCAGAAACCTGGAATGTCTCAATCTTCTTCTCAATACGGGGGCAGACTTCAATAGAAAGGACAGCTTTGGCAGGTTGGTAGCATTTCATTGTGGATCCAGACTTGTCTTTTGTGGTCAGATGTTTGCAGGGAACTGAGCTGTGTTTGCGTTTCCAGGACCCCTCTGCACTACGCTGCTGCCAACTGTAACTACCAGTGCCTGTTTGCTCTGGTGGGCTCTGGGGCCAGTGTCAACGACCTGGACGAAAGGGGCTGCACTCCGCTCCACTACGCCGCCGCCTCTGATACTGATGGAAAGTCAGTGATGGTTTGAAAAAGTTTTTTAAAGGATTGTGTGGGAGGCGGGTTATGTGGGAGGCATTGCGTCGATAAAAGCTCAGTTGTATTATTAGTTGTGAGATTAACCTTCGAGCCAATGCTGTTTCCTTGACTACAGCATCTTTGTTGTGTCTGCAGGTGCCTGGAATACTTATTGCGAAATGATGCTGATCCAGGGATCCGGGACAATCAGGGCTACAATGCTGTGCACTACGCCTCCGCATATGGACATCGCCTCTGTCTGGAACTGGTGAGAGCCTGACTGCAGATAATTCAACTCAACACACACCACACCTCCCCTGTGTAATTTAATGATGTTTATTGATTTGCTGCTTTTCCTGATGTCTTTTACAGATTGCTAGTGAAACTCCCCTAGATGTGGTGAGTTGAAGTTGTTCCTTTTGTCTCTGTGAATGTTTAGAGGTTGTTGGTTTTTTGTTGTTTTGTTTGTTTGTTTGTTTGTTTGTTTTGGGGGGGGGTTGACTGTATCAAAGACATACAAAAACCTCCTAGCTAACACATTGTTGTTCAGGCACTTTAAAATGACAATTAGAATGATTACCAAATATTAGTGTCAGGTTGTCATCTGCACAGTTGACACAGGTCAACTGTTATCTGTATTTATTGCACTTAGCTTCAGTGTAAAAGTTATTATAAAGTTATTATAAAGTAAAGCAGATTATTACATGTCCACCTCATTTATTTTTGCCAGCTCATGGAAACCTCAGGGAGTGACATCCTGAATGATTCTGATGTCAGAGCCCCGGTCAGCCCCTTGCATCTCGCTGTGAGTGATGTGCATTGTCTTTATCCTTGTATACTTTATGATTTGCATATAGTAAATTAAATCTCAGCATATTTCAACTGATGCTATTTGCACCTGGTCAAGTAATAAAGTCATTGTTTCCCAGTTGTAACCAAAATTTAAACAACAGACTGACACCTGTTGAAATACAAAATATTTTAAAAATAAAATTTTATATACATCTATCCATCCATCCATTTTCTAAACCCTAATAAGTCCTGGAGCCTATTCCAGCCAACTGGGGCGTGAGGCAGGGTACACTGTGGGCTCGACGCCAGTGCACCGCAAAGCTACATATACACATGAAGCTGCCAGATATTGCATTAACTTACTCATTAAACATCAATTTTTCAGGCGTACCACGGCCACCACCACGCTATGGAGGTTCTGGTGCAGTCGCTGTTGGACCTTGATGTGAGAAACAGCCATGGGCGTACACCCCTGGACCTGGCTGCCTTTAAGGGCCACGTAGAGTGTGTCGATGTCCTCATCAACCAGGGGGCCTCCATCCTGGTCAAAGATTTTGCCTTGAAGCGAACCCCCATTCATGCTGCAGGTAATTATGGCATTTATTTAAAATGAATACAAATTCTAGTACAGGGGGTGTCAAACTCATTTTCACCGAGGGCCACATCAGCATAATGGCTGTCCGCAAAGGGCCAGATGTAATTTATAAATGTAACAAAATGTAAGTCAGTGTCATGTGAAATAAATGTAACTACTCCTTAATGTTAAATAAGTAATAATGTATTACTTATTCAAGTTACAAATATTTCAGTTGCACGGAAAAAATATGTTAGTTTGTTTCTCTGTTATAACATAAATCCTTTCAATTTATCAGGATATGAAACTAACGGAACTCCATCAATCAAGGATCAAACTGTTCAAGTGATAAAAAGAGAAATAACATCAAACATCAAAGTTATTACATTAACGTCTTTCAAAATGTTTTTGTCAATGTTAAAATGGGCGTAATTACTGCATTGTGGGAAATGTAGTTTTTGGTCGAAGCACACTTGATCTATTCATTTTTAGACACTCTGACCTTTTATGCTGTTGTGGGCCACATAAAATGCTGTGGCGGGCCATATTTGGTCCCTGGGCCTTGAGTTTGACACATGTGTTCTAGTGCATGTGAACTCTCAGATCTGAAACTTTCTCCATGCTTTTTTAATGGTTTTGTTTAGCAAATGTAACTCTTCTCAGTGTTTAAGAGGCTGTCCACTCCGGCGGTAAACTGATTCGAACCATATCCCCTACAGTCTACGTTTTAAAGTGTCCTTGACCAAAATACTGATTCCAATTTGCTCCCAATGACTGTTCTTTTGACTGCATGAATACCGGTAGTTAGTTAGTTATAATTGTTAATGGACAACAACAGAGTGCTGAAACGGTGCATTTTTGCTATCTAGGAAATTAAATGATCAGACTTTTCCCCTGTTTAGAATTTCACTGTGAGTTGGTCTTATAAAGGTCAAGGGTTTTCACAGCAAAGCTGCAATATTTTTAACCAATCTTTATGTACCCATCTCCAATGGCAACTTTACATTATGACCAATTGAAACATTTTTTTTTCAGTGAAGTGTTGCTGTGGTGGGTTGTTAATGGTATTTCTGTCATCAGTGGTACTTTTTATCAGTATTATGTAATTTCCCCTTGCGGATGTAATTTCCCCTTGCGGGGATCAATAAAGTATACTTCTTCTTCTTCTATACTAACGGAGTTCATCATTGCTTCCCTTCAGCTACTAATGGTCATTCAGAATGTTTGCGCCTGCTGATTGGAAATGCTGATATTCAAAGTGCAGTAGACATTCAAGATGGGAACGGACAGTAAGTGTAATTTGTATGAGTTCAGTTTTGTTTCCAGCACATTCTGCAACCAATCACTGATATTATTCTGTTTTCTCAGAACTCCTCTGATGCTGTCGGTCCTGAGCGGACACACAGATTGTGTTTATTCTCTGCTAAATAAGGGAGCCAGCGTAGAAGCCAAAGACAAGTGGGGCAGAACAGCTCTGCATAGAGGAGTAAGAAAACCAGCCTTACACACAATAAATAAATAAATAAATAAATGTTATTTACAGTGCGCCCAGGAGCCAGAGGGAGTCCAGTTTGGGGACCACAGGATTCCATCTCTGCTTTTTGCAGGTGATGTCATCCTGTGGGCCTCAACAGACCTGGACTTTCATCGTACACTTGGGGGCAGTTTACGATGACCCACTCTACCACTAAGCCACTTCCACCCATTTGAATTGCATAATAATTTAGGATCCTATCAGTCATCAGTAACAACGGCTTTTTTCTGGCTGCAGGCAGTGACCGGCCACGAGGAGTCCGTGGAGGCCTTGCTTCAGCACAACGCTAATTTCCTGGTGCGCGACTGTAAAGGACGCACACCGGTCCATCTGGCAGCAGCATGTGGACACATTGGGGTACTGGGAGGCCTGCTGCATGCTGCCCAATCTGTGGAAACACTCCCTGTTTTAACAGACAACCAAGGCTACACCCCACTGCACTGGGCCTGCTACAATGGTACATTGATTAGGTTTTGAAGACCTTTTAAATACAATAAATTGGAAATGGAGGTGTATAGCATAATATGGTTAAGTGTGCTCTTAGACAAAGGTAAGCTATCAAGAGATTAAAAAGGAGCACGTAAGCATGGCATTCACAACCTCATTTTTAATGCTTGTGTTTTTGTTCAATTCTTTCATGTATTTTCCCTGTGCAAGGTTGATTTTTTTTTTTTATAATAAGGACAAATTTTTTAAGAGGACCTTGACTGTGGGTTCTTGAGAGGAACACTGATGCAGTTAATGATTTCTCACTGCAGGGCACGATACCTGTGTGGAGGTTTTGCTGGAACAAGAGATTTTTCACAAGGCTGAAGGCAATTCTTTCAGCCCGCTCCACTGTGCTGTGTAAGATCTTTAGTTGACTTTAGTATCAATCGTTGCCTGAGAGGATAGAACTGCTAACGAATTAAACTATCTGACTCCTTCCTTTTTCTCAGGATCCATGATAATGAAGGTGCTGCTGAGATGCTTATAGACACACTGGGCCCTTCTATTGTCAATGCCAAAGATGGTAAAAACAGGTAGGATGTTCAGGGAATTCAATTTTTGACAAATCACTCATGAGAAAATTTGGTTTAATAAAAGTGAAAATTGTTGTCATGTTGTTTTTTTAGGACCCCACTACATGCAGCATCCTTCACTGACCATGTTGAGTGTCTCCAACTGTTGCTGAGCCACAACGCTCAAGTCAACAGTGTGGATGCTGCAGGGAAAACTCCACTCATGATGGCTGCTGAAAATGGCCAGACTAATGCTGTTGGTATGAAAGTTTGTTTTTTTCCACCAAGCTTGAAAATATCACCATGAGATGAATTAATCCTTGCTGCATCAAATTAACTTTGTTTCCTCTACATTTCACCTCCAAAAATTTTCTGTAAAGAACTGCTGGTGAGCAGTGCGAAAGCAGACCTCACTCTGCAGGACGCTGTCAAGAACACTGCACTTCATCTGGCCTGCAGTAAGGTTGGTTCATCCTTCTGCAGGAAACTGCATGTTCCAGCAAATATGTTGAATCCCTAAAAGTAGAATGTTTTCATTTGTGGGTTTTATTTTCCACAGGGACATGAAACCAGTGCCTTGTTGATATTGGAGAAGATTACAGACCGAAACCTCATAAATGCTACTAACGCCGCCTTACAGACGTATGTAACACTGGTACTACATTGGGCTCTTCTCTCTTGATGCATTTAAGCAGTGTGTGTGTAATTGTTTCTTTATCCATGTGTTCATCTTTCTTTTTAGGCCTCTACATGTGGCTGCAAGAAACGGTTTAACGGTGGTGGTGCAAGAGCTGCTCGCAAAGGGAGCCAGTGTACTTGCAGTTGATGAGAACGGTAAATTCACATTATTTTTTTCTCTATCGTTGCTACCCACAGCAAAAACAGAAATCATTAACTAATTAGCTTTAATCTTCCAGGCTAAAATAACTAAAATATGTGGAACATGTACGATGTGCTGTCACTGACAGAAAAGTAACATTTTATACATTGGTAGGCAGTTTGGACACAACTTTGTTACTCAGACTTACTTGGTATTCAAGCCACCTGCGTGAATTAAATGTTTTCTAGGTCTCAGTTTGCATTTAAATAGCAAATAAATACCAAAAAACAATCGTAGAACAGCATAATCGAGTATAATAAAATAGAAAACAATCAAACTAAGATAACTGTAAAGTAAGAGAGACATGGACAGGAAAAGAGAGGAAAGATATGGAAATGGTAATATTTACAAATTGCACATGCACTGATGCATCCATTAGATTAAGCAGCATAAATGAGCAACAGTAGCTTTAGTATCAGGCCCTTTAAAGATACAACTGGATGTTGAACAATTTAATTTAGCTGTAAGTCTGTGGTTGCATCACACCATTTTGTGGAAACCTTCAAAAACATTTAGTCTTTGTGGTGTTAAAATCCCATGTATGTATATTATTTTCTATACAGGAAATGTTGCACAAGGGCCTCAAGAGGCAAAGTTTTAGTGAGGTTTATTTTAAGGGTCACAAAATAAAAACTATTTACAAAAGGCCATTGTCAAGATGTTTTGTCTATTTTATAATATACAGTAATAATACTGAAGGGTCTTGTAGGAGTGCCTCCAGTACAGTACATTATTTTTTGATGCCACTAGGTGGCGCTATGACTTCTTTGGTGTACCCGGAGTGTCTTTGGGTCCATACTCTGCCTGAACATGTGAAGTGTGGTCGTATCCCTTGTTATTATGGCCTCATCGTTCATTTAACAAGCTTTTCAAGTTTTATCCTGTTATAGTCAGACTGCATTTTCTTCAGAACATGTAACAGTGGTGTAATGTCATGTTTTCAGGTTACACACCTGCCTTGGCTTGTGCCCCCAACAAAGACGTTGCAGACTGCCTAGCCCTCATCCTGGCCACCATGATGCCTGTGTCCCCCTGCACCCCAGCACCCACCGCCCCCTTCAGTGCCATTAACCACTACACCGCCAGCCCCTCAAAGAGCGTCACATTTGACAGCCTACCGGTGCTGCGCGACGAGCACAGCTACTGCAGCTTCAACAACATCAGTCATCATGATGGCTTCTACAAAGATGAGGAACTCAATGACTCTGATTCAGAGACGTACTAAGGAAGCTATAAATACATAAATACACACTGTGTCTTAAAAGTCACCAACTGCCAGTTTGGAAGGGCAGCGAAAGAAGAGAACCAAACCACCACCACCCCCCACAGGAGCCTTAAGAGTCCCTCACCCGACCATACCAGAGCATAAGAGAAGGGAGGAAGAGCAGCGCGCTGGTACTCACTCATCCTGACCTCATCCAGCACCAGGTGTCCTTCAGCTGTTTTGGGACCTCAGTAACCACTGCTTTACCAACACTGGCTTATCGAGTGCTGTAAAAGTGTACTTGTTGGGCAGACGGTGACTTCTGTGCAGCAATAACATGCTGAAGAGGGATGGTAGCACTTCACAGAGAGCTAAACCGACAGGGACCAAAAGACATTGATGCATTTTAGTCCAGTTTTAACTGTATAAGCGTTGGAATTTTTTTGGTTTATTGAGAGCGGGGAGGGGTTCGCTTTCATTTTTAGTATTTCTCACTGGAGAGGGTTGACATTCGTACACCATTTCATTCAGAATGCACTTGTTCTTCAAGTCAGTGGACATACTGGGGAAAATCATTTATATTTTGAGATCAAAATTTTAATAAATCCAAGTTCATATCTTAAATTTCTGATCCTCTGAAAAAAAATCTTAATACACTGACCTGATTTTTTTTTAAATTGATAAGTTGAACAGGTTAGTTGTTGATCTACCTTACCTTTGTATATTGATCTGTCCATTGCGGTTTAGTCTTTCAAGAATAAATTATTTGCGTACTTTCTATTTATGTGTTTATTTTGTGCCTTTATTAGTTACTGAGAAAAGATGGATTTGTAGAGGCAGCTGTGAAAGTACAATGATGCGCACTCGTTAGGAAATGAGTAATTTCCAAAAAGCACTGATCCAGTATTGAGGTGTCTGAGGCTTAGCATTGTGAGAAGAAACACTGTAAACCAATGACAAGAGCGTTTGATTTGATTTTATTTGAATTATATTTTGCTCTTATATTAGTCAATGTTTGTTGACAAGTTTTGCTTGCTTTGACTTCGAAAAACAGAAACCACTCAATCTTTCTGTGATTCAGAGCTCCCCATTTCTGTCTGTTGAATCCTTTTAACTGGAAATTTGCTAGCTTCATTGGAACATAAAAGAATTTCTCTTTTAGTTGCTTTTTCTTGAAGGGGGTTGAAATGAGCATGTATATAGAAATTATGACTGTGAATTAAATGCTCCAATGAGTTCTTTCAGTACTGAGATTGCTGTATATTTTATGAGTAATAAAGAAATGAATTATTTAATGATGAACATGTCATCAAATGTCTTTGATTCTATTAAATAATGCCATACCTGACTTAGATCTTATTGTCAATGACATTCAGGCTTGTCACAGAAAGAAAGCTATAGGTGTAAATAATTTATGATGGCTGAATTCCATTTATCTTCTTTGCTGTCAGGGTATTGGTATTGAACGTGAACCCTGGCACTGTGGCAATTAGACTGCTGAGGTCCACCAATTATTAATTGTGCTTCAAACTGAATTACTTCGTTGTGTATTTGTCAACGGATTTGTCAAACGTTTTATTATCTCTGTTCTGTGTGCTGTCAGAGTAGTTGGAACAATATCCAGTCAAGTTAATATCAAAAATTTCAATCAGTGCGCGTCACTCAATCAGCGTGCAATCCCAACGTCCTGCATTCGTGACGTATTTTTTACGCTGTGTTTTCATCCATAATGTCTCCTGATTGGTTTGCTACCCGGAAATGATCACTACTAGACTTAAGCTCCGCCTCCGTGTGTGGGATGCCACAGTATTCTGAGGGCTATGGTAAATGTTACGGTTTTCACAATAAAGTGTCAAATCAAAAGACGATGAGAAATCTCATGGAAATTTCCTTTATATGAAAGAAAGAAAGTACAAAAGACTCCAAAATCATTTTCCCTCTCCTAAAATGATACTTAACAGTATTTTTGCATGTCAAATGAATTTTTATCAAACATTACATTTCATGGTTCTGGTTCTCATGTTATTTTGAAAGCCGGATGTAGTCATTGTGTCATTGTGTAGCCGAGTCCGACCAAATTTGATTAAAGGACAAAAGTCAATCAAGCAAATAACATTAGTTAAAATACCTTAGTTAAACCTTAGTTAAAATATAAAGTCCGACTAGTGTTTGAAAAATTACAAAATAGCAGGAAACTGCTGCTAAAGACCCGACGTCTGGTCGTTTAAATGCTTTTACCGTAAAGCCTCAAATACATGAGCACTTTTCTTTGAACGGGAAGAAGGGTCGAGTTCAGGGTAGTGAGTGGAGTAAGTCTGTCTTCACACGTACGTCATACAGCAGTGGAACCACAACTTGTAACCATCATGGACGAAGTGACAGGAGCTCAGCTGATTGCTGAGTCTCTAAAGGCTCAGGTAAGACCTTCAAACAACGCGTAACGACCCAGGCTCTACGTTCAGGACGCGAGAGACGCGTTCCAAAGTTCAACCAGCGTTCTGACAAGTTTAGCTGTCCGTCCAGTCACATACAGTTTATAAGATCCCTACGTGCTAGTTTGCATATTTCGGAGCCATTTTTTTTTACATGTCGTAACTTCTCTTCATACAGAAAGTGGAATACATGTTTGGAATAGTCGGGGTTCCTGTCATGGAGGTGGCCATGGCTGCTCAGGCTGCTGGGATCAAGTATGTGGGGATGCGTAACGAACAAGCGGTACTGGAATTCTGCTCCATGTTTTCCACAACAATCCTAATTCCCTACAATCACGAAACATGTTAACTTACAAGTCCTTCTTGTCGCACATCAGGCATGCTATGCAGCGTCGGCCATTGGGTTCCTGACCGGGAGGTAAGACATCAGTACCTGAACAGGTGGGTTTGATCAGCAGGTGTCACTGGATCTGACGCGTTGTGTGGATCTGTCCCCAGACCGGGGGCCTGCCTGGTGGTGTCTGGTCCAGGACTCATCCATGCTCTGGGTGGAATGGCCAATGCCAACATGAACTGCTGGTATGGCACAACCACCTGCTTTCTTTGTCATTCTGTGTGTACACCTGCACGTTTATGAAGGCCTTAGTGAGTCTGTGTTGGCTTTTGCCCAGGCCGGTGATTGTTATCGGAGGATCCTCGGATCGAAACCAAGAAACAGCAGGAGCCTTCCAGGAGTTTCCTCAGGTTCTACACACCTCTGTGTGGATATTTGTCAGTTGATTCTTCATTAAATCAACTTTGTTTTTAATATATTTTCAGGTGGAAGCGTGCCGCCTTTATAGCAAGTTCGCTGCTAGACCCAGCAGCCTGGAGGCCATCCCCTCAGTGGTAGAGAAGGTAATAAACCAGCTTATCTTCTTCCTGATCTTTGTTAGTATTGTTTTCTTTATTACATTAAGCTAAACAATACATTTTTGCTCAGTTGGATGACATTTTATGGTGTTTGTTTGCTCACAGGCAGTTCGCACAAGCATCTATGGGCGTCCTGGTGCTTGTTATGTGGATATTGCGGGAGATATGGTCAACGCTAAAGTGGATAGGAGCAAAGTCAGGTTTGTTGTCATTTTAAAACTGTTATTTCTGTACAGCATGACTGGCATCACAGTCAAACATGTGTTCCCTCTGCAGACTTGTGTCTTGCTGTCCAACTCCACCTGCGAGCTTAGCAAACCACGGTGCTATCGCCGAGGCCGTCTCTGTCTTGAAAACAGCACAGAGACCCTTAGTCATAATTGGCAAAGGTAATATTGGAAGAAATGTGTGTAATGTGTCTTAACATTATTAGATTGAATAAAGTAGAATACCTACATTGTCTACAATCACTCAGAGTGGGTCATTAGATAAATCACCATGATTTGATTATTGTGGTCGAAAGGAGCAGCATACGGCCGAGCGGAAACTGTTCTCAGGGATTTTGTGGATACGAGTGGTTTGCCATTCCTGCCCACCCCCATGGGGAAAGGGGTCCTCCCTGATGATCACCCCAACTGTGTGGCTGCTGCTCGCTCAAGGTCAGCCTACCTTTACTAGAGGAAAGTGCAGAAATTACATGTAATGCACAAGTTTTTATTCTTATGTAATTCAAGTTAACTTGAGTCCTGTTTATCGTGAACATATGCCCTACATGTGTGTTGAGTAACGTGTTATATACAGTAATTCCACTGTACATTTCCTTCAGTGTGTTTTTGATTTTCCTCCCATGCCTTTACTAACTAGTGCCCCACCTCCTCCTCTATCATTTCTGTTACCAAGAGCTCTTCTACAGGCTGATGTTGTGCTTCTGCTTGGAGCCAGGCTGAATTGGATCCTACATTTTGGTCTTCCACCTAGATTTAACCCTGATGTGAAGATCATCCAGGTATGTAAACGACCCAGACATGCATCTGTGATTTGTGGAAAATCACTAAGAATACCTTTTTGTTATAAAGCTAATGGTGAATTAGCGTGCTAACACTTGCTGAAGTATTGTCAAGTCCATGTTGTAATTAAGTTGTTGGTCTCTGTATTTAGGTTGACCTTTGTGCTGAGGAGATGGGGAACAATGTGCGGCCTGCTGTTGCTCTGCTCGGAGACATCAACAGTGTCATTATTCAGGTAACTCTTTTGGTTCATAAACTGACATTTCTGACCGTCTTCATATCCAGATGTCCTTTAAAACTAATCTATAATAAAATAGCTCTTGGACATTGGTGATTATGATAATGAAATGATAATGTCTTGTTTTTAGCTCTGGGAGAGTGTGCAGAATGATGGCTGGAAGTATCCCTCTGATACAGAGTGGTGGAGCACCCTGAAGGACAAAATGGCATCTAATGCTAAAGTCTCACAGGTACATTTAGTCCCATGTTCAGAAAGACTATATACAGTAATCCCTCGTTTATTCGTGCCTCAAGATGCATGCCTTCACTAGATGATAGTAGGTATTATGTGGTACCGTACATGCATGCTATTGGCATCTGTGTGTGTGCTGCGTTCGGAGACTCACGGAGCGTAGCGTACTTCCAGGTATTAAAAAAACATTTTCCTTTAGTAAAAAAGTGTTTTAAAGCATGTTAAAAGCTAATACAGATATAAGGTGGTTAAGTATCAGTATGGGAAGGGTTCATAAATGTTTAAATTACCGTAAATAATAAAATACATAGTTCATCGTTATATCGCGGAATTTCATTTTTCACGGGTAGTCCTGGAACTCATTAACCACGAGTAACGAGGAATTACTGTCTAAATGGGTGTGATTTTTTCATCATTACCTTACATACTGATTACATTTTAACACAGTTATTAATTCAGCCCATTTACATGGTGTATATTGTATTAGTGTTCATGCTTTTCCACCATATTTTTGTCTTTCTTGTATCCACAGGCACTCGCTCTCCAGCCAGCAGATCCTATGAACTATTACACGGTGTTTCATCACATTGCCCATCTGCTGCCACACGACTGCATCATTGTCAGCGAGGGTGCAAACACAATGGACATAGGACGTACTATGTTAAACAACTACCTACCTCGACACAGGCAAGGCATTTTCACTGAAGTGGCGCTAAGTGACTTCATGAATTGGTCCAGGAATTTTTCATGATTGTAATTCTAACTTTGCAGGCTGGATGCTGGTACATTTGGAACAATGGGGGTAGGCCTTGGTTTTGCGATAGCAGCAGCCACCGTGGAGAAGAGCAAGAGTGATAAACGTCAGAGGGTCGTGTGCGTGGAGGGAGATAGCGCCTTTGGATTTTCTGGCATGGAGGTTGAAACCATGTGCAGGTATGTTTTATAGAATATATACACTTGAACCTCATATTGTTTAATAACACATTGTCTCTGTTTTGAACAGGTATAACCTACCAGTGGTCATCATTGTGGTCAATAACAATGGTATATACAGTGGAATGGATCTTAAGACATGGCAAGAAATGGCAAAAATGGGTGATCTGACTGCCGTGTGAGTCTTGCAAATCAACATTCACTGCAATGGTCTTCTGATCACAAGCCATGATGTAAATAAACCTGCCTTGCATTGTCATGTTCGTTGTCAGAGCCCCACCCGTGTCCCTCCTGCCTGAGGCACGTTATGATGAAGTCATGACGGCGTTTGGAGGTCGAGGGTTCCTGGTGAGGACGGTGGAGGAGCTGCATAGCGCTCTGCAGCTTAGCCTGAGTGACTGGGAGAGACCAAGTCTGTTAAATGTGCTGATTGACCCCTTCTCTGACAGAAAGCAGCAGGTAACTGTCACCCGTCAGGAACATGTGTTAAAGGTCAAGATCTCGGTTTAGGTAAATTGCTTCTTCAATTTATGTGATGGTTTCAGTTTTTTTGATGCCACACATCCTCTACTGGTTGAAGATGTAAGTGATACTGCAACACCTGTTTCCTGATCCCTAAACTATTGTAGTATATCACTGTTAGTTTTTCTCCGACTTGATCGATTTTCCGTTCTGGCGAGGATCTGAGTTCATTCAGCAAACGCCATGATTTGTCTGGCCGTTGAGTCACATGGAGCCATGGGACTTCCAGAGGATAAGTGTTGGGCTTTTTCATTAATAGAAAGGCTTAAGCCCCTAATATGCAAAATGTGCAGGCTTCCCAAATTAGCAATTTATGCAGACGTTTTGCAGATTAAAAGTTAGAAAATGTCATAGCCCATAACGTTTCAGGTCTCAAGTCTCTTCTGACATTTATGGCCCAGTGACCTTGCAGCTATAGGGTAATGAGCATGAGCATAAAGTCAAATGTTTGATTTTTACCTAGCATCACCCAAGAATGTGAACAGAGAGGAGATGAACAATTACTTGACTGACCTTGACAGTAAGGTCAGGCCCGATAAAAAGCTGCAGTTTCAGCTAATGATTAGTGAACGACAACAAACAGCTTCGTGTTTACTTGACTCTAGTTTCATCCTTCCAGGGCTGCATGACTGTCATGCCTCCCTGAACAGTAATCCACACACTCCAGGTGCACCACAGAACTGTTGTATTCCACTCACAATCCCTACAACATGACCTTTCTATTTCAGAGTCCCCATAATTAGAAAGCAAGGCCCTGTGTGTTTATGTTGAATGTATCCATGCAACCATTGGTTGGTTGTTTCAAGGTTGTATTGAGGGCTGTATCCATGGTGCTGCTCCCCAGAAAGTCTTGTTGAAGGCGCCCCGTCCTTATTGTTTGCCCCCTGACTGTTATCCACATTCAAGTTTATAGCTTGGTCAAATCAATTGATGAGAATTGATAATGTCTATTTTGTGTGGCTCAACCTTTTCAATGAGTGTGAAATAAAACAGACAAAAGACCTGCATCATCTCATGTTCTTTTGTTCTCTGTATTTGCAGGAGTTTCCTTGGCTGACGCGCTCCAACTTATAGACTCAAAGAGGGAACTTTTACCTCGTCTGTCAAACATCATCAGAACACATGATGTCCTCAAGAGTCAAAAAACTTTCTAAATATAGAGATGCTTTTTTAAATGATCATTTCCATGAAATAGCTAAAAATTTTGTATTAATTTTTACTATGAAATACAGAACCTTTTAAATGTAATATTAATGATTTTGATGTAAATGCTTTCTTTTTACATGGTAGTTCTAATTATTGTGATAATAAGATGCTGTTGCAATAAACTAAAATTCTGGGGAAAATGAAAGAGTAATTTTTTGGTCACGTCGATGCTTAAAAATGGTTCTGTCCTGATTCTGCAAATGCATAAGTTTTCACCCTACAGTGACATCTTGTCAGAAATATTTTACACCAGTAAATAGAGGATTTCTACTAATACCTTGTACCATAAACACTGAGCTTTTTTAATTTTTGTAGAGTGAATCTTGAGAAAAAGAGCAAGTGCACAGTGATCAGTTTTTATTGGAGTAATATTTATGTGTTCATTTATATCATGTTGTGTAGATGCATAATGTCCCACACACCTACTAAATGAGATTTCTTAACTCGTGCTTGAGTAGTCCAGGTTAAAACGATGTGAGTGATGCTGTCTCCTTTACCATTTTTACAATGCTCCTCTTCCCCTGAGAGCCTCCTTTGAAATGCAGACATCCAATTTGTAGGACAATAATGCCAATCTGGTGTGGACCAAATGGACATCACAATCTACAAGGGATGGACAGTGTGCAGCATGAAATACATGTTCTAATAATAATTATAGAGTAACAAGACTGGTAAAGTGGCCCCAGGGGGCATTAATCACACGTTTGTGCAGAATGCAGTTTGAGAGTCTTGCAGAAAAAACAACTGTGGGCAGGTCATGATATCCCCCCCCCCCCTCGAGAGTAGTGGAAACAACAAAAGATACCCCCCTCTGTAGTAGAGATCTAATATTGGCACTCAAAGCAGCTGGTGGGCTGCCTCCTGTAATTTTAGCGCACACTGATGCAGAGGAAAGATTTAATGGGCATTGGTCAGCATACCCTCTTCTGAGGGCGTAGAGGAGGCAGAGGAGCACAAGCAGGGAGGGAGGGGGGCAGAGGGAGAGAGAAAGACAGAGTGTGAGGGCTTCTGTGGCTCAGAAATCAAGTCAACTACCTGAAGCAGAATGAGTCCTCTAACACTCGGACTGTATCTTCCTCTGTGGTTTTGGTACGGTTTGGCCCAGTCCTCCTTTCTGGACAGCATTATTTCATTACCAGCAGGTGAGGATATTGTGTGTGTCCTGTGTTATGTATACACTACAATGTTTGCACAGATAATGAGAGAGGTGGCTTGTAAATGCATGCACACTAAGTGATAAGATTTAGAGTTCCTATTGAGCTGCTTGTAAAGTATCCTTGTTTTTGTTTTCTTGTTGCCTACGAGTTACATTGGAAGTGTCTCTATAAATAGCAAGACCCAGTCCTCAAGTGAGAGGAACAGGCTCTTGATGCCTGAGTCCAGCCCCAGGAACTGATTTGATAGTTTGCACCTGTTTAGCTGTTACTTGCGCTGCTTTTGCATGGTCTATCATCTCTGATCTGTCTGGAGTTAACCTCACGTATGGGATAGCTGTTGGCAAAAAAAAAGCCAAATTATATCAACCTCGGTAGTCTTTGCATGCAAATGATCTTTGAGGTTAAGCATCGTTCGACTATAACCATCAGGATTCACACTCAGCTATTGTAGAAGCTCAGACTTTAGCACACACTCCTCTGACTCTTCTAATATTTACATCTGGAGTCACTGCCTGTGAGTCTGACTGCATGCACACCTCCACCAGCGCTCACATCCCAGGAGCCGCAGAAGAGATTCGGCCCATGCTGTTTGCTGAGTCCACCGCCACCCCCACTGTTTCCTCCACCCCCCTCATTTTGGCGCCGCCACGCTCATGTGAGTCAAAGTCATGTGACTTTTTATTGTGGAATATCTATTGATATGTCCTTGGGTGATATCCAAATCACTCTTGCTTACTGTCTGCTGACCCCTGAATCACAGTTGAAATCTTCAGATGGTGGAACGTGATTTTGTTGTGAGACTTGTTCAGAACAGAATTTCATCCATAAAATGTTTAATAAGCATTAGGTGTCATTTTTTGATTGACTCAAATTAATTCTTTGTCCATCACTTTATAGAATGAAGACTTTTCAGATCATCATGGTGATTCAGAGTCAGGTAATGAGGACAAAGTTTCTTCCTGTGTCCGAGGGCCCCGTGGGCCTGCTGGCCCCCCTGGTATTGAGGTAGGATGTTGACTCTTACCAGACGTCATGTTTATCTCACCATTCATACACTTTGGATTCATTATCAAACCATTACAACAAAATCACAGACACACCGTGTCTTGTGTTTGGGGCATGCTTCGGATTACGGTGTTCAGAGTCCTACTCTGAATTTCCCCATCTCCTTTCCAACTTTAGAGATCCTTCAGAGCGGTAGATGGGGTTTTCTATGGCCCTTGCAACACAGCAGCCCATTAACACTCTACATTTAGCTCGGACACAAATAGCCTTTTTCCACTGCCTGACACTGTGCCACACATCATTCTCAGAAGCTGTTCGAAGAGCTGTCTGCCTGGAAAGAGTCCTGGGCTGCGTAAATTCCATGGATTATTACCCCAACCACGTGTTTGTGTATCATTGTGATGAAAGTTATTAAGACGTTTTTTCTTCAGTAGTTGCTCATGAGTGCGACCTCCTCTGTTAGTTCAGCATTTCATCCGTAAAAAGTCGATCTTGTCCACCTGCAGCAGCATCTTGGTTTAAATCAAGAGACCCACAAGGCACTTTTTAAATCAATAGTGGTCGCTCAGCCTTTAGTTAATTGAAACAGCAGTAATGGGCTCCCAGAAGCTGATGCAACTTTGTGGGGGATTCTACTGACAAACTAATTAAGCTAATTCAATTTTATAGATATCTGAATGTTATTTGAGCCAGAGTCATATATTTATTTTATTTTCACCAGGGTCCACCTGGATTGCCCGGGATAGAGGGACCTAAGGGAGAAAAGGTAAGCAGCTAAGTTTATTAGTTTAGTTTATGATTTCCAGTTTATTAGATATTTTGCAGATTAATTATTTTTTTGTAAGGTGTAGTCTAATTTATCAATTGCAAAAGATTGAAACATGCCTCCTAGATGTGTATTAAAGATCCGCTATCCTTGTCCCCTCCTCTGCATCCCGTTGTCAGGGAGAAATCGGAAGACCTGGGCTAAAGGTGAGTCCCCCATTAATCACTTCATTTTCTCCTAAGTGGATTTACTCAAAAATGAGATACACTGCCTCCGCCTACCTGATAGCTACTCAGAGCTCCGCCTCTGCCTGTTTGTGTGCATCAAGACATTGTGAGCAAGTACAACCTTGACAGGAGACAGCAAAACCTCACTGGCAGGATGCAATGGATGAAGAGCTGCTGAGGCTGGCTGTTTTGATGGCAGGAATTATCATGCAGCTCATAGAAGCATGTTGTCCTTCATCTGACATTCTAAAAGTCACTCATCGTCATGTCTGCCTTTAAGATAACCTTCTTTCTCCAATAGGTTGAATTCAGGTGTGTGCAAAAATTAGGATGCAAAGGTTGCAGGAAGAAAAGACTTAACCCCCTTAAATGATCGGTCTCAGAAATGGCCTCAAAGAGTCTCAACTGCCTGTTAGCCTGACTGAGCAGCTTTGCAGCACTGCAGGGCAATTTAGCTTAGTGCTTCAGCCAGGTCATAAATCATTTTATTTCCCACAAGCATGGACTCCTGTTCTATATACAGCCCATCATTTAATTAAAGAGAGCAAAGTGACAGGGCTCATTAAAGTCATTCTCCGTCTACATGTGCAGCAGTCTCTGATAAATACTGTAGCGAGCAGGCTGTCAGCTCAAGCAGCAAATCCTGCACTTACATTTCTTTTCTTTTTTTTTTACCTGCCAAGCAAACCAGGAGAGGAGGCATTGATTTCATTAAGCTTAACTACTTCATCAGCTGTGTTGTTAATTAGCCTCTTAGAAGATATTTCTAAATCTGACATTTCCTGTTAGGGTCGGACAGGTCCTCCTGGACTTCCTGGAAAGCAGGGACCAGCTGGGTGGCCAGGACCAAGTGGGCCCAAAGTGAGTAAGTCAGACCTCATCATGCAGATGATCCTAAGTAGTGAGGTTGGGTGTGGTGGGTACAGTATGTGCCACTATTACAATGAAATACTCTGGTATGTAACATGCAAAAATGTCATCACCAGAAATTTCTTTATAAAATAAATGACCCTACAGTCTTTATTTTACAAGTGGTAGGGTGATCTTTTGAAATAGTGCCAGTCAACCTCTATCTGATTCTGAATATTTTCTGCTTGTCAGGGGGATAAAGGTGACTCAGGACTGATGGGTTTACCTGGAGCCAGAGGACCAATTGGGCCACGGGTATGATCTACACCACATGTGTCAAACTCAAGGCCCGGGGGCCAAACGTGGCCCGCCACATCATTTTATGTGGTCCACGAGATCATAAAAGGTCAGAGTGTCTAAAAATAAATAGGTCAAATGTGTGCTTTGACCAAAAACTAGGTTTCCCACAATGCAGTAATTAAGCCCATTTTAACTCTGACGACAACATTTTGAACAAAGTTAATGTTCTGTCTTGTGTTTGATTTTATTTTTCTTTATCCACTTGCATAGTTTGATCCGTGATTGGTGGAGTTTTATGGGTTTCATAACCTGACAAATTAAAAGGATTTATGGTAAAATAGAGAAACATTTTTCCATAAATCATTTCTGTGCAAATATAATGTTTGTAACTTGAATAAGTAATAAATTCAGTTATTTAACATTAAAGAGTAGTTAAATTTAGATTACATTACATTGAGTTACATTTAGTTACATTTATGTTACATCTGGCCCTTTGTCATCAGCCTTTATGCTGATGTGGCCCTCGGTGAAAATGAGTTTGACACTCCTGATCTACACTGTCTATTATACTGACCTGGAATGATCTTGACTTCAAACTACCTTATTTCACTTTATATGTTGTTTTTTCTTTAATTCTAGGGTTTACCTGGATATAAAGGGGAGAAGGTATCCGAGAGTTTCAGTAATTTTTGCTCAGTAGAATAAACATTAATAGTGATTGGTCTGTCTTTTGTTTTGTTTGTTTATGTGTGTGTGATCTGCTCCATCAGGGCTATCGAGGTGATCGTGGTGAGAGTGGAATGAAAGGCGACAAGGTTAGCAGTTTATCAGTGAGGTTGTTGCAAAACAAAAGCAGTTGTAGTAGTGTTACAGTGCACGTTTGGAATACAGATCATGACTGACTTGTCTTTATCCACAGGGCGCGATGGGATTCCCTGGAATGCTTGGACAAAAAGTGAGAAATGCATTGAAACCAGAAGCAGATTTTGAATTAGTGTTACCCTTATATACATTATCAAATCTGATTAAATTGAATATCAATTTGTTGTGCAGGGTGAAATGGGTCCAAAAGGAGAACCTGGAATCTCAGGAAACAGAGGGCCCACTGGCCGACCAGGCAAGAGAGGCAAACAGGTGAGGAGTTTGTGGGACACCATGCAGAATAATGTGCAAAAAAATAAGTCATCACTTTGGATACGATTTAATTGTGTTTCAGGGAGGGAAAGGAGACCCAGGAAGTATTGGGCCCATGGGTCCTGCAGGCCCCCAGGGCCCGGCAGGCCGCCCTGGGCCCCCCGGCTCACCTGCCACAGGTGAGAACCTTTTCCAGAAATCGCTTAAAGATTTTTGATTTAAAAACAGACATGGTGCTCGGTTTGAATTTCTCAACTGAAGTGACTCTTCAGTCCCTTTGTTGTCTGCGAGTGTGTAAGAGTCTGTGCTTCAGTGTCAGGATTAGTTAACAGCCCTGTCAGCAAAAGAAAGCACACTTAAGACCAGTGTAAGTTAGTCTTATTTAGCACCAGAGAAATCTAATCTCCTGAGGTGAAACAGGAAGCTGTCATCACGACATCATGTGGCTAAAATGGATTCGCAGATGGCGTCTCTATGATCACTTTCTCTGGTATCATTTCAGCAGACAATCAATGTTACCTTGGCGATTAAATTAATTTTGTGGTGTGCTTCTTCGTAGAAGACAGAATTATACTACATATCGTGATGTTTTGTACTAATATCAGCTGCTGTAGTCAGTCCTCTCAACCACGCTGCACCGTAAGCCTGAATTATTGTGTTCCTCTGCATTAAATGCCTTTAGGGCTGTACATGGTCGGAACAAAGGGTGCCCGTGGTCCACCAGGACCTCCTGGAAAATGTAACTGTGGGTCTCTCAGTTCTTCATTTTACGATTATCCTTCCAGGGGAAATTACCTCAAAGTACCAGCGGTGAGCAATCACGTAGCGTTTTCTAATACAAAATGTTATGTACTGTATTTTTTATTCCCAAAGACCTGATTTTTAGTCTGGATGTGCATCGTTTCAAGTTTCCAATATTATATAATGAGATGATATTGTTAAATAACTTTTTAAGCTAATTGTTCATAGACAAGTTTTTTTAATAGATAGCACATCTACTGGGAAGATGTAATTCAAAAAGGTACTAAATATTGCACACAAATCTTCATTCTAACTTTTGTTCAGATATTCGTTGTGAGCAATGAGGAAGAATTGGAGCGCCTTCACACGGACAATGCTCTTGCATTCCGCAAAGACCAGAAATCTCTTTATTTCAAAGACATTGATGGCTGGCTACCGATCCAGGTAGCATTGCATGTCTTGAAAATTACTTGTATTGTTCTTATTTCACACTTTTTTTTTTTACACGCATTTCCCTGTGTTCAAGTTTCTAAATCTCTGTGAAAGACTTTTCCATTCCAGCTGACACCCTTCCAGTCCATGGAAAATGCACCCGATGATGAAGGTTACTGTGGTGATGGGATAGTGCAAATTTCCAGCGGAGAGCAGTGTGATGACAGAAACCGAGTTGTTACTGATGGCTGTGTCAGTAAGTCATGCATTCACATCTATTAAAGCTCTTAGTTGTATTTCGCTGTTCAGATATGATGTGACCCCTCCACGCCCATGTTCTCCTCTTACCACAGAGTGTAAACACGCCTACTGTGGAGATGGATACCGCTATGAGGGTGCAGAGGAGTGTGATGGAAAGGATTTTGGATACCAGACGTGTAAT
Source organism: Antennarius striatus (assembly GCF_040054535.1). Classification (NCBI taxonomy): domain Eukaryota; kingdom Metazoa; phylum Chordata; class Actinopteri; order Lophiiformes; family Antennariidae; genus Antennarius; species Antennarius striatus. Next base: position 13,415,883 of record NC_090784.1, read on the forward strand.
TCATACCTTCCAGGGTAAGAACAGCGTGCATTATGTATTTTGGAAATCATTGTGCCTGTTTGTGTGTTGCTCACAATCCAAACGGACTGAGAGGTATGTTTCTCTTCTCACTTTCAGGTCATATGGTCACCTAAAGTGCACACGACACTGTGCTATTGACTCCACTAATTGCAAGTACTTCACTTGAGGAGAAAGCAGGAAGGGGCAGCAGGATTCTCTGTGTGTTGTGTGCGTGACACATTTACAGGAATATTTTCATTCAAAAATATGAAATGCTCCATGGAAGAGACTCTGAAAATAGAGGCGGCCAATGATTTTATGATAACAGAAAAAACAACACACACACGCTCACATGTATATGTATAAAACTGGTCTGTATTGCTGCTGAGATGCCACGTAGCTCCCTAAATGGAGTAACCTTCACCTCAGTGAAAACCTTTACCTACACCCAGGAGAACTTCACTCTGTCTTAAGAAGCAGGACTTAAGACCGGCCTCTTCACCATGCCCCCGCTGGACCAGCGTGAGCCTCAGGAGACTTCATTCGCTGTTAGTGAGAGAAGTTGCTAAGGAGCAGCAATCCGGCTGGAGGCAAATTAATCTTGACCCAATTACTGTTGAGAAAAGGAGGCAGTGTGACATCCAGAGCCATGGCCTCAGGTACTCTAATGCAGTGTGAATGGCAGCGCACAGCATTTGCATGAAACACAGATTATGCAGACTCTTTAATTTCTGTCACTGTTCAAGTTTACTTATTTTCACCAATGAAAGTTCACACTGTAGTCATGAAGGGAGCTTAGGAAGTTATGTCATATTTAGTAAAGCCTAAAAGCCTAAAAACAAAGCGTCTGATCAGATCAACATGGATACCTAGGGAAGGTGGCGAGTAGTGCATGGATTGTGCACATAAAAGATTTAGTAAGACTGTTATACCAGGAGGCTGCTGCTTCAGAAGCCCAAATGGCGTGTGTTGGTGCTGGACATGGTTTCATAGATCCTTAAGTTTCTCAGGAACAAGCAGGTAATGTAGCTCCTGGCAGCACCTTTCACAGGCCTCCTCCACTACGCCCTTTGTAAATTAAATGGCAGTGACTGTATGCAAAAGCACATAGGAAACTATGAAAAAAAAAAAAAGAAGCTATCTTCAAAGTATCCGAGAGACATGGTCCTCAAGTTTCTTCCCTGTGCTTCAGTTAGTAATGAAGTATGTGAAGGCTTAAAACTGTTATGATCTTAATTCTGTCACTGCACATGGAATAGTGTGTTAGCTGCTAAAGGAGGAGACATTTCAATTCCAGTCTGTTCTATGGTCATTACTGTATTTACTCTATTACCTCTTTATCCAGCCTTTCTGTCTTATATAAACGTACAGCTAAAGTGAAACTCAACAGTAAACTTAATGTAGATGTAGTCTTTGCTGATATAAGCTGACCATGAGTCGCAGTGCCAAGGCAGAGCTCTCCTCAGCCATCCTCGTATGTAGTCAGGCGCATAAAAGTGATTCTTCTGTGAAATTGACTGAGATAAAGACTGTTACTGTCGTTGTCTCCGCATGCTTGTGAGTCCATACCGATGAGTGTTAAATGCTTCCTTTTTGTCAAATGTTGTTCTGTAGCTCACCACGTCGATCAGCATAGATGTCTTAAAGATATCAGTGTAGCTACGTACTGTATGTATATGACGGTGATGAAATGTGCCATGTTGAAAAACTAAGTTGAATGTCCATGTGGCCTGCTGTGCTGTATCCTGTACCGTTTATGCACAGCAATCCCAAAGCATAGCGTGCATGTGATGAGGTGCTGTAAGGCTTGGTGAATTATAGTATGCACTGTGTCTGGGACAGTGGGAGCTGATTTTGTTTCATTTATCTGATATAATTTATACATCAGCTGTAGATCAATTTATAAAGACATTAAAAATAAAAGTGGATTTTAAATGATGCAAAGCTTTTCACTCTTTTTTCTGAATCACACACGTAAACAAGTCAAGGGGTTTGTCCGATTTGTTCTAATCTCTATCTGTTGTGGGAATGTGAAGACAGTGATTTGATACTGTGCAGAGAGTAAACAGGCGCTGATGGAGATGCTATTGATGTTCTGTCAGAGCACTTGCAAACAAAAAAAAAAGGGGGTAAAAATGATGCTGTCAGCAGATCTTTGCAAAGCGCTGTGTTCTTCTAAACAGGAAACAGACCACGCAGTGAAGTATCTCTGTTTTCTCAGACATGACAATTGGTTTTTGGCTGTTGGTTCTGTCTTGATGAAATCCACTTGGAGCTGAGTCTGTGCCTGGAGATGCCCGGAGATCAACACAGTGATTCAGGCTGAGACATGGGCAGCCAGCCAGTATTCCAGCATTATGTTTGAGGGTGGACTTGACCATCTAACTCATTAGTGTGCTGTATTTCCCCGTCTAAATGACATCAGGACAATTTGTCTGCTGAGATGCCCGAGTAAAAGCTTACTTTGGCATATTTATTCCATCAGGTGCATTCCCCCGACCAAGCCAATCAGATTTGGACCACAGTTGTCTCAGTGCAGCACTGAATGTCAGTAAAGATGCAGAGGCCAACCTGATTCACTGCTCTGTAATGAAAAGCTGTGCTGTACATGCACAAGAATCAAGTGAAGTTTCATTTCTGTAGGGTTTAAAACCTGCTGTACACACTGATTTATAGCCAGTGGCTGATTGTAGTTGGTCAATTTTTACTCTACTGAACATGAGTAAAAATCACATCATATGTTCCTGGTAATATATGACGAGAAAGGATCAACTTTTTTTTCAGAATACACACCTCCAACTTTTTCATGAATAGTAGTTACAGACAATGGATTGGTTCATGGATGGATGGATGGAACTTTGATAAAACAAAAGTTCCAAAATGCTTTAAATAAAATGGATTAAACATCAAAATAACTACTAAAATTAAATATCAGTTATGAAATTTGCTAAATAAAATTGAATGCCTGAATTATTAAAAGCTTTGTTAGAGACAAACACTTTTGGAGTCGTTTTTGTCAAGTTGTCAATTCAGGCAGTAGACTTTCATCATATCCTCCAGCCATATGTAAGAAGCAGGTATTTTGATCACAGGTGAATATTTAACAAGGATGAAGATTGAGAAACCTGACCAGTTTTATATACAAATCACTATATTTGATTTCAATACATTTTGAATCACCTTATTTATTATGTAAATACCAAATAGCATCTTATATACAATCATAGAAAAACAAGTCAAATGTTTGCAATATTGACATTGCATTTTCAGAAAATCAACTTGTTGCTTGTCTGTGATGTAAACCGGACTTATTTGAAGCAATTTTACTGCATGAGTTCCTGAAAACCACAACATGAAAACAAATTTAAAACACTGTGCGGTATAACACGGTACAAAATCCCTGTGTGGATGTCCCTGCAATTGTTTAAATGGCTCAATCGATCTAAGGACAGACAACCAAAGGAAGGGGGGAGCCCACCACTCACTACTTCCCACTGCTAAAATCAACAGATGTAAAGTAAGTACAACTGGTAAGAACACTCAAGTATAAATGGAACAGTGCATGGACAAGACTGAAAGACATGTAGAAGATATTACTGTTCACTATCAGTATAGAGATGAAGAAGTAATTAATGTTCACATATATAATTTGTCTCCTATAGGATTATTAATCAACTTAATTGATTTCTAGGCCTTAGCCTATCATACTTCAGAGTCATCCATTAGCATCTCTTTCAAAGCCATGCATTCAAGACCCAAGCCATGTTGACATTGATTCCTTAATGTGAACTTGATAAAGTGAAACATAATAAATAGACACTGTGACAATGCATAGGTTTGTGCAGAGGATGTTCATATAAATAATTAGCAGTAGTCAGTATTTAAACAGCATCACTGTACAGGTATTGTAGTGTGGTACTGTAGGCAGCAGAGGCTAAAGCCATTCACATGACAGCTCCTATTTGGTCCCAAGTCTCCAATATATTAAAAAAAAACATTATAAAAAAAAGATTATCAACCTTCATGACCTGTTGTAAAATTAGAGACAGAAACAAAATCATTTTGATGATAGCGTCCAATAAACTTCAACAGTTAGTGCAAGAAAAAAAAAATCCCAGTATGCAATTTCATTACATACATTAGGCATATGTTGGGCACATCCATCTGACATTGTTTTTAGTTAGAGTGCTTTGTGTTAGTTAAAATCAACACCACATTCTAGGAAGCCAGACAATCTTGATTGAAAAAGCTCTTCACCCCCAATCAGTTCAGTCGAGCCAAATACACGTATGTACCTTTAAACATGTAAAGTACATAAACAGCCACAATACAGTGACATATTGTGTACCCCAAAAAGATTTCACCATTTATAATTGTGGTTGGGGTATGCATAACAGGATATAAACCCACTATACTGTTAGTGATACATTAAACAAGACCCAGACAGTCTATTTTGGCAAACAATCATATCTTATCTGTTTACCCTCACGGGCTCAGAATTACACAGTAATGTCTTCTTCAAACCTAGACACTCTATTGTTAGAGGTTTAAAACCACTGGAAACACCCACACTGACACCAGACATGCTCACACTAAACTGTACACGGGATGCACTTAGACCTTCTGGTATCTACTATGGACATTTGGATACCACTCTGCCCCTGTGGTCAGGGTTGGTCATTGCTTGAGGTCGGATCATCACTAAGATCCGTGTTCTACACCACTTCATCTGAGTCCAGGTTGTATTCTTCATAAAGGCCATCTATGATTGCCAGCTGCTGCTCCATGGCAGGCAGATACACTCCCAGGTCCCTTTGCAAGCCGCTGGTGAAGCCTTTCTTCAGTTCGTCACCCTCGCTTGACACCAAGGCGGCGGTGAAACCGTGATAGGACGGGGCGGCCCTCAGGGCCAACTGGGACAGCACAAACATGGGAAAGTGAAAAGGTAACCCTCCGAGAAAAAAAAAGCATTCGTGAGGAGGAGGAAACACCTACCGCAAACACACCTCGCACAACCCATCCGTGGTATTGACGAAGAGTCTTTCCATAGGCAGTATCTGAGGAAGGAAAAAGAAAAAGGAGCATGAGAAATTGTGAAAATTACCAAGAAAGTTTGATGTACAGTGCGCCCTCATTATTTGCAGGAGAATAACAAATTCTGCAATAATTTCAACGTTTATGAACCCTCCCCATACTGCTATTAAACCACCTTTTATCTGTATTGCCTTTTCCCACACTCTTATCAACCGTTTAAAGCACCTTTGTGTCTCACAGAAGTCCAAGACTGACGGAACCAAGTGTATTTCCGCATGCCGTCAGCCAATAGAATGCACATACGGTATAACGTGACTGCCTACCAAAACCCGCGATGAGGTGAAGTCGCGAGTTTTGATGCGTGAATGCACACTGTATACTTGTATTTGTACCTGTTCTTGGACCCCTACTTTTTCATCATTGAAGGCAGACTTACTTAGCGCTCCCTGGATGTCTTGCTGTCCGGCACTGACTGCTGACAAGAACTCCTTGAGGAACTTCAGACCTCGTGTGAGCCAAAGCAGAGCCTCGGTGGCCGAATTACGAACCTGGGCCACATCTGTGTGGACTTCATGAAGCACGATTGACTGCAGAGTGGGGAAGCTGTCAGGATCTGACATCAGCTTCTGGTGAATTTTCTGAAAGGTTTACAAAGTGACATGAGCTGGAAGCAGACCCTGGTAGGTAGTCTGAATTTGAGCCAAAGGCAGAACTACAGATGACTTATTATCAAACCTCATTAAGTCACTTGATTTCAAATGCGGTGACAGAAGTGTTGAACTATTATTGTGGTTTTCAAGTTAAAGTGGACCATGTAATTACATCTATATAATTATGTAATCTTTTTATCAAGCAGTGAAATGGACGTGCTGACATACCTTAATATTTCCAACAAAATCCATTTTAACTGGCGCAAACACTGTCGACCCCAGTTTGTCTGGGAAGAGAAAATCCACGATCATTTCTTGGTTGGAAAAAAAAGAACTTTATCTTTTCAGTACACATTTTTTTAAGACTGTAACGTCCTTGTGACACATCTGCAGACCTAAAAAAAAATAATCCAGCAGGATGTAAACACTTGTATCTGGACCGATGTCAAGAAATCATTACATTATTCATTTGTTGAGAAGAGCTACAAATGAGCGGGATTTAATTTATGAATGAAGACTAGATATCCATTATAAAAGCTGGTTATTATGAAAAATAAGTGAATATTATGTATGTGTACATTAAGCACTGCTGTTGAATTTTATGTAACTAATATCTTTCACCACCATATAAATCTTGACTACCAACCATCTCATCCACCCTCTCCTAAATACCCGGCTGAAACCGCTATAGCTCTCACACCTGTTCGAGTTACTAATAAATCCAGCAAGAAAAAACAAAACCCATCTAGAACATGCAGGATCAGAAGAAAACGACATGAAAAAAGTTTGATAGAAAGATTTCACCCCCTCCTCAACTGAAGAAGACATGAATGACAGCATGCACAAATGAAAAGAAAAACATGAGGATGATTTCCTGTGAAGGGTATAAAGGCTGAAATGAACATATGTGGTGTATCAAGATAAAGGAAAAAACAATAAGTTTAAAATGTGAAGAGACTGAAAGTAATCGGCCTACCTAATACAGGTACTATTGCATAGCATGAGTCCAAAAACTCTTGAGTAGGGATACCATTGTCGTCATCCAGTCTTATATCACTAAATCTAAAAACGTAGAACAGATTCAAAAAAGAGAATGTATTAAAAGTAAGTACGCCATTTCAGTTTTTATTTGATCATATCAAACAGAGAAGAAAAGAACATAAAGGTCAAAACCAGTCCAGAGAAAATATTCACAGTGTCATGCAATTTGGTAAAGAACAATACCTGAGACTATTCTGCTATATAGTCACAACTTGACAGAGCTGTTTATTTTCTAAAACTGTCCCACATTCAATATGTTAATACTTTATTTCCCTCTTAAGAGCTGCATAATCGTAAAGTGATACTATAATTATGTTTACATAATTACTAAACATAACAGAAATGATAAAATTCTAGTCCACTGCTCAGAAACACTCTTCAGTCATTAAAATAGAAAGTTAACTATGTTGGAAATACAGAGTGAAACAAAAAATATTTACAAACCCAAATATCAGATGAGGGCCTCTCTGTGTCATGTCATCAAGAGAGAACACACTAATATAAAACACTTATCATGACATCTTCAAATGGATTCAATTAAAAACCTTCAAAACATGATATTGTAGAGATTTTCTATGCAACACGACTGTAACAATTGATATATAAACTACGTAAAGAAGTGCCTCAAAGACAAAAATACTACATATATGTTAGATATGTTAATCTAAACACTGTCATAGGTAAATATCAGTACAGTAATGTGTTCTAAAGGATGTGACCTTCCTGAGTAGCATTTTCATACCTGTGGCTCATTGTGCTGAAGAAAGTTTCCACCTGCTCATCATCTTCTGACCCCATTGAATCTCTGCATGTCTTATCAGCATGTTGAGTTTCCTCTTGGTTGTTAACAACTTCCTGTTGGTGTCGAGGGTTTAAAACGGTGATGACTTCCTTATTGTTGTTCACATACTCCTGATTTTGGTCTAATCCATGCTGATCCTCGTGTTCTGCCTTCTTTTGATCAGCGTGATCATCCTCCTCTGCCGGTTGGTCGTATTCTTTAATCTCAGAGATATTCTGGGTAGTGTGTAAAGTCACTTCAACTGGCTGCTTGTGGACTGTTTTTTTTTCATTGGCAGCATTGATTTCTGTATGACACAATAGAAAAACAGAAGACAAGCATCCAGGACATGGTTTCAGTCGAGGAATCTATTACAGAGAATCTAAAGATCACTTTTCCTCACACTATATTTACAAAATTTTCAAATAAAATTTTGCATTTTGTTCAACTATGATTCCTTTTCTTTCACTGCTGGTGCAGATACATGAAGACTTCAGTTCATCCTTACTTTTACTGTTTCAGTACAATTATATTACAAAACTCAAGAGCATCATTACATTTTAGAAAACATTCTAAGTATTGTTTTACTGAGCACTGTGGGTGTAGACATTCAAACCAACAACATATAAGTTCAGACTGTGAACCGGAAGTGGAAACGTGACGGTTCACCTCCGGACCACTGCCAAGGTGCTTCATAAAAGGCAACAATCAGTGCACATCAGTTCAGATGAAGTGCACACAACCAGCAGACTCCTTCAGCCTGGTGTGATTCTCTTTAAAATGGTATGCCGGTTTGGTTGGAGAGTTGGAATACCTGAATTTCCTGATGGGGAATAATGGTGCTCTGGTCTATCTGGTCCATCCGGTCCCTTGGTTCCAGAGTCAACTATCTGGTTCTCTTGTGTGTTTCCTTCTCCTGAAGTTTCAGCCACATTACTCCATCTGGAATAAATTTTAAAACATGATGTGAATTCTAAAAGCCTAACCATTCTGTTGGGCAAATATGGTATAACCGGTGACTGAACCTATTGTCATAAAAAAAGCAACATTCATTACAAAATGTTATTGTGACAACAGAGTACATATAAAATAGGATTTAAGTTGTGTATTTTTATACACATGACTTTCAAAATCAATATGACAGTTATCAAAAGGAACTTACTTTTCTACAAGATTTTGACTTAAATTGTCAACTGGTTTTATCTGTTGGAGAAATAAAATGAGATTATAGAGTGTATTTATTTGTGAGAAAATCCAGAACAGTGTATTCTAGTTCAATTTTGTCATCTGATTAGACACAGGAGTACTTCCACACCTTTTGAGGTTTGATTGCTGCTACTGGAGGCGATCCCGGAGGACTCTGTGTTACCATATCTGGACTGAAAGTATGATTTGCTATCTGCATGCATTCCTCAAGTGTCTTAAGGAAAGTAGTGCATGTAGACTTCACAATGTTTCCTGTGTCGACGCTTGTCTGTAAAGACATGCAAACATACAAATTAGCTGACACTACCACATAACACCCCACCCTACATGTAACAACTGCTGAGTATGTTTAGTAAAATTGTGCCTAATTGTATAAAACTACATTTTAAAAAAAAAACCCCACACTGGTATTAAATTCTTCTACCAATAGGCTGTATGTAGATGCACACCACCCACAGCTTCTCTTATTTCACCGTCTCATCTGAACCTTACCTCTGCTGTGTCTGCCAGCTCATCATTCTCTTTGATCTTGTTAACTTGTTGGAGAAGAAGGTCACAGTACAATCTGAGTTCTGACATCTTAGTTTTCAGCGCCTCCGTGTTCTCCTGGAGCTCTGAAATAAATAAAAACACCAAAATGAATCAACATTTTCAAAAGACTTATAGTCGTACAATAACTTACTACTTGTGCGAGAACAATGTCGTATATATTTAAAAGTTATGAAATCCAAATACCCTTTTCCCTCTTTGTTCTGTTGTCTGTCAGACAAGCTTTGGCTGTTCCCAGAGCCACCAGCCATTTCTGCCTCTCAGCTGCATTGATGGCTCTCAGGTAAAAGTACTGCTCTCCAGGTATGGTCAGGTCAACGCGGGTCGAGTCAGAGGAATGAACTATTCATAAAACGGAAAACAAGAAAACACTTTGTCAGAAGAACGATCGAGCATCAGACGAGACACACAGACGGAAACACAGTGAGCAGAAGAAAGGGGGTCAGACTAACCTTGGATCTCACAAACAGATATCTTAATACTGCCCTTGCAACCTTTCCAGGCATCTTCTTGAGAATCATAATAAGACAGCGTTCCTCCGTTGAGCACGAACCAACGAGGTTGCCAACCTGAAAATGATGCTTTTATTAAGAACCTTTCGTTTACAGCAATGAAGCGACCTAATTACTTTAAATACTGCTCCGTGTTTAGCTTGGTAAACCGCGGTGGAATTAAGCCCCAAGCTTCGATATTTAGTTGTTAAATCTGATTAGCGCTATTACAACAAAATGAGGGGGGCTGGGTGTATTAATGAGCACTACGGCTAAACGCTTTATAAAAACAATTACCTCCCGTTTCGTTTCATATATAATTAAACCAAAGTCAAATGATTCTTGATAGTTTAGAGGGGATCGATCGTCAGCACCGATAACTGAATCGGACGCTGGCTTAGCTGCGGCTAGCTTGCCTGTTGCCTGTTAACGCTATCTCCAACTCGATACAAGTGACGCTGTCATGCTAGCTAGCTGTCTCAACAAGAGCACTAACATTGTACGGGAAAATACACAACAACCAAGGGATCTACTCACCGCTTATGTAATTGGTCCATTTATATAGAATTCCTTCCATTTTTTAATTACGTGTTTTTTCCGTTCATTACTTGTTAATCATAACAATATATGAAACACAGCTGACTGCAGTGACTCCATCGGGCCCAGAATGTGATTTGTGGAGTAACGTCCTCTTCTTTCCATGTCAGCTACGTAAATAAAGTGCGTAAACTTTTCGTGAATTCTGCTGTTGCTGGCCGTGCGAGAGGCCGACGACGTCCAGTCGTTTACGTCGGAGGGGAACGCAGGGCCGTAAAGCGTGACTCTGGTGATCGACACAAAGAGTCACCAATCAAACAAGAAAAAAAATTAAAAGGGCGGGTATTCAGAATAAATGTATCCAATGGATGGATGGACAGCAAAAGGAGGCGGGCAGCTAGCGAAACTGTGGACGTTTCATTGCAGAAGTTGGCTGCCACGTAGATGACATTTTTGTCATATTTCTATTTAAATGTTGTATTTGATGGACATGTTGAAATCATTTTTTCCCATTGTTTTTGATTAGGAGAGCTTTTTTGGGATCACAATGATTATTTTTTATATTTTTTTCTTATTTTCCTCGCTGTTGGTGTGTGTCACTGGAGGTAAACTGCCTGAACCAGAAGTGAAAATTGAGGTTTTACACAAACCCTTCATGTGTCAACGCAAATCAAAATATGGAGACATGCTGCTTGTTCATTACGAAGGATTCTTGGAGAGTAATGGCACCCTGTTTCATTCCAGGTAATTTGTTACCGGAAACTTTGCTAAAAAATGCTGTCAGAAATGCTGTTCGGGTCTCCAGTAGTTTTGCTGAGAGGACGTTTTTGTACATCTAATTCAAAACTGTTGGATTTCTCATCAAAACTTTAAATAAAAAATATCCTCAGTAATTACAAAATACACGTTTTAAATGATACTTTATTTAAAATGTTTATCCAGTATCCAGGTTGCTAATATTTAAAAAAAAAAAAATCCAAATTGCATAAATAGCTGCGTTCAGCTGGACATCTGACACCTGGGACTGATTCATACTAACCCTGTTCATCCAACTCGTTATCAGAAGAATGAAGTTAACCAGGAGGTTTCATCAGTTGCACATGATGCCATAATAAACAAGGTGATTGTAATCCACGATGAGATATGTTATCTCCAACTAGAGAGGGCTTGGAGCAGTGATAGATATCTTAAGACGTGTAAAAGTCCAAAATCCCTCCATGTGTGGAGTAAAGACATGTCCAAGAACCTGAAGGCCTCTCTCACCTCAGTAAAGGTCAGTGTTCACGGCCCCACCATTCTAGAAGCACTGGACAAAAATAGCATCTTTGGAAGAGAGCTGAGATGAAAGCCACAGCTAGCCCAGAAAAAATGAAGGTTAATTTAAATTTTGCCACAACACAAGTTCGGTAAGCTTTTAAGAGAATACTCTTCTGTTTGGATGTACAAAAAGAACATTCAAGCATGAAGGTGGTGGAGCAGAGTTGTGGGGATACTTTTCTCCCTCAGGGCCAGGTTTAATTGGAAATGAAGGAATATGAATTATTCTTTCCCCTGTTTTGTGGGTGGAAATCCTTTCATCAATCTGTGAGTTAAAGCTGAAGTGCAAGTGGACCATGCCTCAAAAGCAGATATCAAGCATATAAGTAATTATACTTCTGAAAGGCTAAAAGGGAATAAAAGTGAAGGTTTGGAGTGGCCTAGTTAAAGTTTGAACCTTAATTCCTTTGAGATGCTGTGATGGGGCATCATGAAACAAATGTTCATACTCACAAACCATCCACTGAGGCTGCACTAAAGCGGTTCCGCAAAGAAAAGTGATGTCAGAGATGGATCTTCAGTTCCTACTTGTGCTTAGTTGCAGAAATTGATGGTAAATGTGGCACAAGCCATGTTCAGAGAGACAAATATTTTCTCACAGTTTCACAGATTTATTGGTTAATATATGTGATAGTTACTGGGTAATATCTCTTATGAAAAAGATTGAGGAGATATGTTTTATATTTAATCACACAGTTTTGTGTGATTGAGAAACACATCAAATACAAGTCTAGGGTGGTCCAGTCCCTTTTCACAGGACTACAAAACTATCCCACTAATTGCTGGTTCCTGTTCCAAGTAGTTAATATGAAAACCATTCACATCTTGTGGTATCTGTCATCTGGACTTTCATTTCTCATAATCTGTAATGGATCTTTGTAATTTTTTTCAGCCATAGAGATGGGAATCAGCAGCCAGTTTGGTTTACTCTCGGGAGCCAAGAGGTGATCAAGGGCTGGGATAAGGGTCTGCAGAACATGTGCACAGGAGAGCGAAGGAAACTAACTATTCCTCCAACTTTGGGATATGGAAAGGAAGGAAAAGGTAACGTAGCCACGTCGAAGAGGTCTGTTTATTAAAACCTCCCTGTCTTTCAGTTTCACACAATATCTGTGCTTTTTATTTGTTCACAGGGAAAATTCCTCCAAGCAGTACCCTCGTTTTTGACATTGAGCTCATGGACATCCAAAATGGTCCCAGATCACATGACTCTTTCCAGGACATGGATCTTAATAATGATTGGAAGCTCTCCAAACAGGAGGTGAGGAATTATTTCAACTGCCTTTCTTTATGCAGTTCTACTAATAGTAGACATACTGTACATGTGTTACTGTCATTGTTGTTCTACTTGCATTACAGGTGAAAGAGTACCTGAAGAAAGAATTTGAGAAACATGGATACTCACAGAATGATACACATCATGAGTTGATGGTAGACGACATCTTCAACAACGAGGATGAAGACAAAGATGGCTTCATATCTTCAAGGGAATTTGTCTACCGACATGATGAACTTTGAAACAATAAACAACAGTTGTCTGTGTAGGTTCTCAGTTATCCAAAGGTGTTTAAATCAAACCAGTGGATTATAAGACAGTTTCTTGAAGATGTTTCGCCTCTCATCCAAGAGGCTTCTTCAGTTTCAAGTTGGAAGAACTGAAGAAGCTTGTTGGATGAGATGAAACATTTGATTGATTTAACAGCTTTGGATAACAAACAATAGTCTTGTTTCAGACGCTTCCCACAAGATAGATGCATGGATTGGATAATTATGGATGCATTAATAGGTTTTTTCTACTATTTTTGATGAGTTTCACCGATATGTTCTTGGTTTTAGTATAATTTGAACGGACCAGTTCAGTTTGTCTCATTTCATGGAAAAAGAGGTCCAATGTATTTATATTTCAATTCTCCATGCACTGATAAAATATTTAGGTTACAGTATTGAAATAAAAGTTATGTATGAAATAAAAAATTTTTAAAGAGCCATACTGTGTAACTGTGCTAACATTTATGTTTTCAATGTATCTCTAACTCAGTGAATGCATCGGTCATGCTTGTACTGTATTTTGTTACAGTACGTGTTTTCTTTACCCAGCAGAGGGCGCTCTTGTTTAAGACTTGTGTATCACGATCAATAACAGACTCAAACAATGCAGTGCTGGTGGTAACCCAATTTCATTTTCTAGCAGAGAAAATCATCACAATGACATTTGTTCAGAGGTGAGTCTCAAACAAGTATAAAATAAGCGTGCACAGAATTCTGTGTTGTATATAAAGTACATATGACGTGATGGATCAGGGTAGTTTCAGGATTTGTACCACATTGCACAAACCCTTATGTGCCCTAATAAACATTGTGATTTTTTTTCAATCAAGACCCATGCATTATTATGTGACAGAATGAAGAAAATGTTTTTTAAAAAATCCTTGATTTGTCTCTTCATAAAGATCCAGAAAGATTTAAAAGGGTTTACTTCGAATTACGGCCCATCCTCTCTTTGAATTTTATGGATAACATTTGTTTTACGTAATCCCACTGACAAACCTAAAACATTAACAACTAAAAACCTAAAACTTTATCTCCTTGGCACAGGTGAGAGCACTGACCTTTTTTTTACATTTACAATTACAGTGAGCTTTAAGAAATAGTATTCCCTTCAACCAATCAAATTTGAAATGTATTCACAATTCGCAAACAGCAATTTGCCACTGAGGGCTTCACAGTCAGTAAATACCCACCCTTAGCCCTTAAAAATCATATTGGGTAAGAAAAGGATGGGTAAACATGCGATAGATTAAACCAGTACAAGGCACAACAATCATGATAGGCATCAACAATGATCAAACTCTACTTGAAAGTTGAAACATGTCAACTGAGTCCAGGAGCATGCTATTAAAGAAGAATACACAGGTGCAGTCCAGGAAGCACATGGTAATCCAGTTCAGGATTCCAGGCCACTCATTCCTATATCTGTGTGAGCCATGGTCACGTCTCCACTGGAGAAGATAGCTGGTAGAAAAGCAATGACTATGACAACAGGAAGCTGAGAGATGATAAGGCAAATGGGCCCCGGGGTGAAGATACTCACATGAAAACTGGGTTGTGAGTATGAGAGTAAGAAAAGTAGAGGGAGAACAGTTTGGAGGAGTACAGGAGCTCAACGTGTTACAAGAAGTGTCCCAGCAGTCAGTCTAGAGCAGCATCACTACAGACCGGCCTGTTGCTTTATCCTGGAGTCGAAGGCCAGATCCTGAACAATGACCAATGTCAGGATTCTTAGTATTACCAGAGGTTAAAGTGGTGTCATAAAGAGTTCCAATACCATTCAATATTGTATTTCTGAGGTGGATAGGGCCAAGGTTAATAATTTCAGTTTTGTCTGAATTGAATGTCTTTAGGACAGACAGGAAGTAAATTCAATTTGTTGGTATTGTTGGACTTGAAGGATAAATGCAAGTCCATCATCGAAAAATATTTCTACCACATTTTCTGATAATGTGACAAAGAGAACGCAGATTAAAAGAACTATCCCTGATACTGATTCTTGTGGAACTCTGTAACCAACATTGTTGTATACAGAAGAGTTGATTCACACAGGTACAAACTGAGATCTGTCACATGAAGACTTAAACCAGCTTAACACCATTCATTTAATGTCAGTCTGTCTAATCTTTCTAATAGAAATACTATCTAATATTTATTATGATCAGCACAAATGTACTCTTGCAGAACATCTCAATATTTATTGGGTGGATATTATGGTAACTAATCATGGGAAATTCTTCCGTAAAGAGGGGAAATGGTTCAAGAGGGCTCTGGGTTTGAATCCAGATGTGTGGCCTTTCAATATGGAGTGTGATGTTCTCCACATGGGTGCTTGGGTTCCCACAGGGTGTTCCAGCTTCCTCCCACAGTCTAAAAATATGCAATATGGGTGAACCACCATAGGTGTAAAGCACTTGCCACCCAGTATCAGCTGGAATACGATCCAGCCCTGAAGAAATCCTGCTAAAGATAAGTGAATCTGTAGAAGTGTAAGAAGTGTTTTTGTGTGTGCACAAATCACATTTTAGTTTGCCAGGCACTAGAGATGCTTTAAGGAAACAGAAACAGATGACAGGACACCAAATGAAAGTTCCTCTCACTGCTGAAGCTAATATGGTAGCTTCCAACCTGCTGACCACACTTCGAAGAAAAGGCTGTAAAACAAAGACATTAAGATAAAGCCTTCTGTTTAAAGGAAAAATTTAAAAAGGATTTGGAATTATTGTGCAGACGACGAATAAAAGATATCAGTGCAATAGATGTGATTCACCGTGCTTTAGGCTGCAGACAATTATCAATTGGGCTGGGTCACATCTACATCACATAAAATGGTCTTTAACATTGTAAGAAACAGGTCCAATATTTTAAACAGATTTCTACACTTTAATAAATCATCTTTTGATAAATTACATTTTGATCCAAACCGACACAAAAATATATTGTGATGAAATGGACTTGTAGAAATAATTTACTTCGTCATATCAAACCAACTTTAAAAGAAACATACTGGGGACAGCTTCTGTGGCACTGGGACACGAATGGCAGCTACTGCTACACCGAGTTATGTTGATACCATTGAAACCAAACCATGAACCAGATGGAAATATCCCAAATTACAGCATGTAAATGGAAACACTGGAAACCAATATGTGTGCAGGAGAGCTCTGGTCCTGTGGAGTGGAGTCGGCAATATGACATGTGAATTTCATTTACTTTAGTATTCCTCATCACATCCCTGTGTGTACTGCAAGTAAACATGGAAAATACACAAAAAGTCACTCCTGTGATTCTTGTTTTTCACTTGTGAAAGTTTTGTACTCAGACATCAATTCAACAAACATTATTCTCAACGGTATATATTATTTTGACAAAAGAACATGAAGTGGAGTCAGACAAAAATAAACATCTTTACAAAATACTGTAAATCTTTACACTTGTTGCAAAAAAGTGCTTCACCAGCGCCAAATTGTATCCTCTCTAATAATTTAGTATGCAGTTACCATATTGATCATTGCATGACCTAGTTTTATTTATCATGAACATTTTTTTACCAGTGTCCCCACTATATCACAATATCCGCATATCATGGGAAGATTTCCTTGGCTACAGTTGTCAGGTTTTGTGTACAAAGCACCAGCCCTCCGATGATTGACGCTCTGCTTCAGGCAGATTCTACATAACTGTCAGCATGACTGAATCTACAGCCTGACAGTCTTCAAATAAAAAGGCGAAGGGAAAGTTAAAAATACCGGATCCTTTCCTAATATAAAAATGGTGGTTTTGGATGAAAACCCAAAACTAACAGTAACGAGACAATGTCAACACTAAACCGACTTCAACCAAATAGACATGCGAGGAAGAGGTGTTTCAAGTTCAACTAGTGTACAGACATTTCTGAAACTTCTTTCCGATGAAGGTGGATTGATTTTCCTCTCCGACAGAATAAATAATTGTCCTTCACTTTTGGCATAAGGCCTGCATGCCTCGCTCCTTAGAATAATACATCTTCATGCTCTATCATAAGCTGCACCACCAGTTTTTGCTGTCTCATATCATTCAGGGTTGTCAAGGCATTCAGCTCTGGAGGCTGCATGAGAGTTGGACCAAAGACAATCCCCAGGTTTGCAGCATTCATTAAATTGTCCTTCTCGAACAGCGTCACCCTGCAAAACACAAGACGGGGGGTCTGTAAAGGGAGCTGAGGCAGGTAGGATACCTGAATGTGTTTTCTTCTATACTTTCTTCATCACTGGAAGACACAGCTAAAAAATGACATATATGTTTTTCCACCAAGTAGCTATTATGTTTTAATTATTCCAATAATGCATTAATTCCCTATATCTTTTTTTTTTTTCTTTCCTCCTTTCATTTTTCTTCTCGTAGTAGGCTTTTTGAGCCTCTGTGACTTATTTCATGTTCAAATATATGCACTAATGTCTTTCATAGCTAAGAAAAGGAAAAAATATTGCATAAAGATGCATATTTGTTGAATAATTGTTGAAAAGGTGACACACATCCTGAACTGTATTATATTTTTATCTCATAACATAAAATTAACTTATTATTACCTTCTAATTGTAATTAGAATTAATTTTTTTTCAATTTACTTCATAAACCCCATAAGGAAATTTTTTTCACTGGTTTTTAACCAACCACCGTCTGGTCCCTGAGTCGACCTACTGGACCTACCTGCTGCCATTCAATTCTACAGATTACCATTACACGTGTGAACCGACCTCTTGAGGTGAGCCATCAGGTATCGTAGCGTCTCATAGTGGGCTGGGGGGAGCTGCAACAAACTCTCATGAATGGCTTCCAGTCTGGAGTCTGCGTTTGGAATTTCTACATAACATTTAATATATGGTTAGTATCGGAGCCCTGCAGGGGGCCAGAATCACAGTAATGGTGTTGAACAACCCAGGGTTTAGCAACTCTTACTTGCAGCTTGAATAAATTTGGAGTACAAGTCAAATGTAATGACTGGAATAGGAAGATCTCTTAAGTAGAGTTTTAAAGCACCAGCAATGATGTTGATGTCCGCATAAGCACTGGCACTGATGTTTGCCTTTTCACCATCTGTTGATTAAAAAAGAAAAAATAGAACATGCATGATTGATACAATGAAGTGTAAATACTACATGTCCTTATGCGCATCAGAAAATAACAAATCATTTTAATCCGTATTGTACTGCAGCTGATTCAGAATGCTGATGTCAACAAACCTCTATCAAAAGCCAGCTTCACATCCTCTATGTGCTCTGAGAAGCCAGACACTCGATAGAGACCTTCAGATTTAATACCTGCAAGATAAAATTGGAACATGTATCTAATTTTTTTTTTTCGTTGTGTTTTGTTTTGAGGAGTTCATAACCTCTAAACTTCTCTTTCTGTTGAGAATACATAGGCCTCTGTTGTAACAAAAGCATTCAAAACATTTATGACCCTTTCAAACTGTTACGCTAGTTCATCTGAGATCCTACCTCGCAGCTCTATCTCCTGAATGCACATGTCCACCACCATGGGTCGCGTTGTGTTATGAGCTTTGACAAGTGTGGTGAGATCACAACTAAACACTTTCTTTATCCTGCGCAGATCCGGCTGGCAGTCACTGGGAATCAGTTTGGAGCACTGTTTGTGTACATTCAAACCACAATCTAGAAGAACGAGAGGAGCACAGAGACCAACAGAGAGATTAGTCTCAGACTGATAAGACAACCAACAAAGGAAGCTAAAGACAGCATAGAATTCTCAGGGCCGGTAATAAACTGTCTGATGGCTTAGCTGCCTCCGCCAAAGGTAGATAACAGCAAAAATGACAGTGTGGGCAGCAGTTCTTGTTATAATTTTAGTCACATGGAGCATGCATGACAGCTGGCAAGAAGCACATTGTGCAGGAGAGGTACTTCTGTTTGTGTGGAGTCACAGCTTGGAAAGACAGTTTTTGAAGGAGCCGAACTCGTAGACGGGTTTGCACGCCTGAAATCGCTCATCACAAAGACATTTTTGCTGCCTGAGTGACGATAACGCCAGTGTGCTGATTGGGGTTCAGGCCCTCAGTTGGTTCTTGCACCAAGTGTATTAAGAGATAAGGAAAAAAATTGAGGCAAGGCACAGAGTGAGAGGGACAAAGAAGTCTCTCCCGTTTGCCAGGTTCCCACACAGCACATGAGGCGTCTGATGATACCAGCATTTGCCTCTGGCTTATCAGCACAGAAAGATTTTTCAACAACAAACACTCTGTTTGACGAGAACGCAACCAAGTTTACTGATGTGCACATTAGTTCCACGACCATCTGAGCACTGAATTAACCTTGTGACCATGGAGGACTTGAAAAGCTCGCCGAATTCTAAAGCATAATCGATCACAGTTCGATGTTTTATATGGTAAATATTTACACCACAATCAAACCGTGTTCGGCCTGCAGTTCATCATCATTTACATCAGTGTAGACAGACAAATAAATAAACAAATACATTGAGATGTGAATGATGTCAGTGAATGTCACATGGCATTTCTTTGAAGGTTAGTGGGTTATGAGGAGATTAAAAAAAATAAAAAGTGATGAAAAACATTTAGTTTCTTGTTGTTTTGCTTCTTGAGTGTGATGAAACGTCCTCGAGCAACAGTTTGAGCTGTGCCTATTTGAAAAGGCAATGCTCAGTTTTTTTCTGAATATTTATTAAAAAATGAGTCATGAGTCATCAAATTAGTGTCAAATCAGACACTACTTGTGCGATTTTTGTTTTTTTTTTACATTTTATGTGTAATCCACGATGAGCAATATTGATGCCTGGGTGTGCAGTTACCTGAGCAGCGAACTCCCTGGGCAATGAGACCCCACATGAAGTTGGCGCAGTACTCACACCAGTGTGGCCCTCGAAAGGTGTGTACCTGAGGTTAAGAGACGACTTGGTTACAAAGACGCAAAAGCATACCACAAACTGTTTTGTCTATTTTCAACTGGAAGACCTCCCTTTTGATACCCTGGATAGAGATTACTTTGTGATCCCAAACTACAGTGAATGGGACCCCAGGCCAAATGACAGCATTTGTGTATACAAGGCAGATTAAAAGCTTTACCAAAATGTGTCTGGCATCTGCTTCTGGGCAATCGGATACAAGAAAGCAAGCCCGCAGGTCAAAATAACAGATGTGCCCCAAAGTGTGTACACTTCAGAAAATGCAGATAAGATGGCAAAATAAAGCCACACCTGTGTGGACGTGCACACACACCTTCACTTGTGCTTTGAAAAGTCAGTAGAGGACTGATGAGTGAAGAGGCATATGGCAGCTGGTGAGTGGCTAGTTGTTGTTCTCTTTCAAAGGGGATCCTACAAAAAGCTAGGGGCCATTAGAACCTGCCTGTTAACTGAAACCCAAGATATAATGGCAAGAATGTTGATGGGCCCAGAAGCAAACTTAAATTCTCTTTTGTGTATTTGAAGAACCAGAACTGCATTCTACTTTCTAAAATGTACTGACACTCTATGAACAGAGGACTCTAAGGCGCAGTTTATAAAATTAGCAGCCTGGAAAAAAGAAAAGTATCTAAAAGCGTACGGTCAATGCTAATCAATATTCTCTGATGTTAATGGGTTGTGGTACAGTGTTTGCATTAGTTCCCCTCAGTGAATATGGGTGTCAGCTGCATGTGTTTTCATCACAACAACAGTCAATGATGAGCCAAGCAAACATCTGGGGGAAAAACATATCTGTAACGCTCCAAAAAATCCTAATCCTAAACAAAACCCTAATCCTAGCCCACTATGAGGGATTTCCAAAACAAAAAAAAGTTCAGAAAACAATGACTACTGAAAACCTATTTGTTCATTTTAAGGAAACTAAATGAAGTTATCAACAGCCATCACACTTTTTTTTTTTTAACAAAAACCTGCTCACCTTGAAGTTGTGTATCTTCTCATACGAGCACTGCTTCTCTGGTGTGTCTTTCAAAACACTCTGCCGCACCAGAGGCGAGGAGATCTGTGGACAGGAGGCCAACAGTTTAATAGGCTTCCAAAGAAGTGTGCCTTTACTCCCCAGTTTGACTCCCAGAGCAAAAGCCAGCAGCTCTTGACGCTTCCTCTCCTGTCTTTTAGATTTGTGGGTAATTAACTCCCCTCCCAAACCTCCTCTGTTCAATTCAGCCTCCATTCTCTTGTCCTGGATGGATTCCCACAGACTTTCCACCTCCTCTCGGGGCAGATGTTGAGGAGAAATGTGGATGCTGTGCAGGCAATAGCCCTGCGTAGAGATGGCGGATACACTCCACTCCCTAACAGCTCAGGAGGGCGACTGATGACAGCTAGTGTGGGGTCGACTGCATCTGGTCTCAGTCCGGTGGTAGCAGTAAGCAAGAGGAGCAGGGGGAGCAGGATTGATTGTGGGCGGCCTGAGGGCAGGAGTGTGCCTTGTACAATGGTCCTCTTTCACACGCCCAGAAAGGAAAGAGAGAGAGAGAAAGAAAAGGGTCCTGACAGGGAGGGGCCAGGAGGTTGAGAAGGAGGGCGGTCAGGGTGCTGTCAGGACTGCTTCACACAGCTCAGCAGCTCTGTAAAGCAGGATCAATGGAGCGGACACCCTGTTCATAACACAGAACACACTCCCAGTAACACACTGTCTACCAGAAACACTCCCCTTCACTTAACCAGAGATAATACCACAGCTCCCAGGCAGCAGTGGATCTCCTAAATGTCCAATCAGTTCCTCAAAGACAAACAAACCCAAGAGTCACTGGCCTGACAGAGTCAAAAAGGTGTGTCCTTGTAATTCAAATAGATCTTGACCTCCAGCTATGTCAGTAGGCTGTAGGAATCCCCCACATTGTTGCCCAGACTGGATCTTCCAGACATTCTGACTGCAGACCACTCCTGCCAATCAAATCATTTCTCTCAGAATACCAGCAGAGCCAGACTATCATCTGGAATCGGGAAGGATTTACTACCATAATCCTCAGACAGGGAATAATCCTGTAACAACAAAATCCAAGTAAAATCCTGCAAGAGGTTCATTTTCAGATCTAAGGCCCTGCAGTGCGTTAGCAGTGGGGGGTTGTTGCTATGTTGATGCTGAATTTGCCCCTATTGTCTCTGCTTGTGGAACAATCCAGTAAACAGCACCATATTGGCTATCTGGTTTTCCAGTTAATCAAAAAAACTAAGAGCTGAAATTCACAACACCGATGGCAGTGCAAACCACATGCTAAATAGCAAATATGTGCAAAGCTTTCTGCAAACAACTTTGTCACATGATAACTGAGCCTTAAATGGCAGGACAGCAGACAGCAATCCTGTTTTCTGAGGACAGATTTACTGATTAAGCAGTGAAGGACAGGCAGACAGCCAGTGAAAAATGGATCGTGAGAGCTGGAGCAAAAACATGGTGATGTGGAATGGAGACCTTAAGGTGCACAGTGCAAAGTTGAGATAAAAAATGTAATCACGGACTGAGAAGCAGACGAGGTATGAAGCTTTTGTGAAGCAGCTATCTGTTTTTGTCTCTACTGTCTGGGGGCAAAAGTTAACTTGCTCATAGCAGAGTGACAGAACAGGTGAAGATATTTGTCATTGTGGTTGACATTCTTTGAAAAGACTTACACATACCACACTATGCAATTTCAACTCTGCAGTCAAGTCAAGTCTAGGGGGATAGATGAGGAGACCACTTGGAAATATTTTAGTCTTGCAAGAACGGACAAAGGGGGGCTACTCTTTTGTCTGCAAGCAGATGGCTCCTTGTCTCTCAAAAATGAGCTTTGGAAAGAAGGGCACAAAAGGTGGTCACATAGTGAGCTCTGCTTTCTTTCAGTGGCCTGGCTGTTTTGTTCCTGCAAGGCTTTGTGGAAGCACAGCTGAGCGGGCACTTTTGTTAGTGAGCATTTGGACTCATGGTCAAACAGCACAGTGGGCACAGACATCAGTATGAAAGCAGGATACATCTAGCCACCCTCTTCAACAAAACAGTCATTACAACATTGCTAACAATAAGAAAAATGGACATAGTGTGAAGAGCAGCGGTCCAAGAAATTGGCTATTATCCAAAACCTGACGAAGCTGACACTTTTGTATTGAGTAAAACACAACATAAGACAAAAACAAACATAAATAAAAACAAGAACCAATGCAGTCAGGGACGGCAACATCCCACGACACCCCTGAATTCCAAATTTTACCCTGACCTACTTACATAGGTCAAAGATCAAAGCTAGTGCTCTGACCTACTGAGTAAGAGCATAGATCAAAGCAGTAGCTTTGATCTATGCTCTTAATCACATTGGCCTCCTCCCTCATCTTTCTATCTTATCCAGTTCCTGAGTGTAAAAAAGTTGAAATTTGACTTTGACCTAGTTTTCTCAAGGTCAAGGTCATCATCTCACTTTTATCCCCTTTGCCGCCTGAGTAATCTGCTTTTTGTTTCATCTTTCTATCTGCAATAGTTGCGAAGATATTTGGTGGACTAATGGACTAATGGACGGACGGACGGACAAACGGACGCTGACAATTACAATACATCACCGCTTTGAAGCAGGATGTAACAAATACCTCTGAATACCCTGAAATACATGGCTGAATTTTTGTACACAGAAGAAGCTGTTACAATCCCTTGTGCCATAAACAAGTGACCATACCAACAACAGTACCAACAAACAACATGAATGTTCCTTTTGCGAATCTTCCAAAACAGCCAGTGATGAAACCAGTTTGATGAGTACGAGGAAGAATGTAGCAAACAGTTTGGCCACAAAGTCCTTCACATGCAAAGAGAAGGTTGAACTACAGGTCAAGTCAAATACCCCTCTCACCTTCTAAGAGCATTTTAATTGCACAATAATTTTCAGTCAAGGCAATGTGGTGCTATCAACCTGACACCTAGTAAATATGCATGAATGGCTTTACAGTGAGGCCACTGTGGATGAAATGCCTCAGACCGTAGCTGCGAAACCGACAAACATTATGTTAAAAATGTAAACACAGATTTCAACCAAGAAAGTTTTTTCTCCCTTTTCATATTTAAGAGGTAGGTGGTTTTCAAATGCTGTCTGAAAAAGAGAGCTGTCACAGAGTCCGATCCTTGCATTATAAACTTGGAAGGAGCAAGATAAAATCAGTTTCACAAAGCTGGGAGATAACAGACAATGTAACCAGAAATATGAAGATTAACTGAGATCTGTAGTTCAAAAGACCACATACATCATGGCTACAACTCATAGCTTCTCAGTCAAGTTCTGTGTGCAAAATCAACATGTAATCTGCATGTCTCAAAGCATTTGTGAGAGTAGTCCTCTGCCCCAGGGGCTTCCTTGACTCGGGTAGTGGTATGTGCATGAAACCTTATATTGTATGAATCCACAGTAAGTCAATGGACTACTGAGTGCCAAATGGTCACTCAGTCAAAAACTGCTGTATTAATGCCTCCTGGTTTATGTTACAAGGTCGTGAACACTGATATTACTCCTGCAACTTAAGCTCCTGTGTCTGTCAATGACTGTCATGGTGATAATTCATTTTGAACAATACAAAAACACAGTTTTTGGCAGTTTTTGAGAAGATGTGAACAGACTACATCCCAGTGCAATGCAAGGTTAAATCTAAATGCACCTTTTGATGAGGAATTAAAACACTGAACCAAAGAAAAAAATGTAATCTATCAATAAAAAATACAGCAAATAAAATACATGTTTTCTGAAGGACAAGACACCAATAAACTGTTAGTGTCTGTTTTTACAAAGTGCTTGATGTGAATGTATAGTAAGTGCTTTTGCAAGGTCAGACAGGAAGTCACAAGAACACCACCTAGTGGACACAGAGCTGCCATTCCTTTCCAGGAGTGGAATAGCCCATCATTGCAGTGAATAATTCATGAGTTTTAATACAGCAGCTCACAAGTGTCAATGAACACAGAGAGCAAATCGTTTCACCATCTGATACACATGGAAGACACGGCGAAGCTCCGGTCCCCTCGCTCATCATTACCTTACAGAGGATTTAACAAAGCATGGCAGCAGTAAAGATACCCAAAGGCTATAGGATAATGTACGGCTCACACAGGACCAAGAATCCTCCCAGTGGCATTCACTTAGGAAGTCGATCAAAACCATGATTTTGTACTGTGTCTGTCACGAATACAGAGAAATGAACCGGATAATTCACAGGTACTGAACTAAAACATTTTTTTCATGTTTCTACATCAGATATGTTGCTTTATTAGCATCACATAATAAATGCCCTGGCTTGACTTAACTATTAGGGCAGATGGCTTGGAGGGATAAGAGTTTCACAACAAAGGATATAGTGTATACAGGTAGTCCTCAACTTACAAACATTTGACTTAAGAACATTAGGGGATACGAACAAATGCGTGGCGCCATATCTGACTAGTGAACTGCAGTTCCCCTTTCTTCCCCAACCCTCGCCTCAAATACTTGTTCCCCCCTCTTGTTGTTACTTGTTGTCTCTATGAGCATCTTAGTGCGTCCGGCTTCGTACCTTGTATTTTTTAATGTTTATCATGGTGATAAAGCAAAGGCTAATGAAGATGGTGATAGAAGATCTCTCTGATGACTCTGCCTCTGACCGACAATAATTCCCCTCTTCGTCCTCCTTCCTTTGCTCTAAAGGTAAGTCCCACGCTACAGGCTCCAGTACCGTACAGTGGTTTGTCTATCAACAGCTGACTCTGGCTGTCATTGGCTGTGATGCACTTAAAAACTGGTCGACAGTTCTTTGATGTGCTTTCTTTTTGATGCACTTAAAAAACTGGTTGACAGTTCTTTGAAGTGTTTCTTTCTTCTTTTCCTCAACGATCCTCACGGATTAAATAATGTGGAGCAAAATAATTCTGTTTGCATGTTGAGGACTACCTGTACCTGAACAATTAAAATCTCACCTTTTCATCCTTCTGGAAGGTGACCCTGCGTGGTTCTGTATGGCCACGGCTCAGCCTGTGCACCGTTTTGTCCTTGAGCAACGAGGTGTAGCCAAGATGCTCATAGATGGGGTTAGTGGTCATTTTGGCAATGTACTCCGCTGCTTTGGTCTCGATGTACAGAGTGATGAGGGCGTCCGTCACCAGATCATGGACTGACTCAAATCTCTTCTCCCCTACGAAGTGCTTCCCATCATAGAACAATCTGTAGTTGAGAGTCTGATGCCCAAACCTGAGTGGAGATAAATGGATGAGGATGCCATTGAAGACACAGGGAGCAAGGGTGAGGATGAATAAATGTCAAAGATATAGTCATAGTCAACTTTATTGTCAAATGTACCATATATACATGACATACAGCACTGATGAAATTACAGTCCTGTTAGACCCACAGGCAGTAAAAAAACATGAAAGAACTGCTCTAGTGGGAGAGAGGAGTCGTGTGGAGACAGAGAAAAGTCTAGACCCCTGGTTGGAGCTGACACTTAAGAGGTTCGGTATTGCCTACTGATGGCGTGGCTACCTTAAGGCCAATGTGTGTGTACCCGGCTGTCGTTGGCTCTCCCTGATGAGGTAAGCACCCTCTGATCCCACCAACAGCTCATCTGCAAACTCTCGAGGGATCATACCATGAAATCTTCAAAAAATCAAGACAGATAAAATTTCAGTGGTTGAAAATCTTCTTCCAACATTATGTTATACTCAAATTTACACTTTGCACACACCAAATTCTTATAAAATGCTCGTTCACTTAAAGACAAACTACATTTGGATGTATTGCAGTAAAGAAAATATATAAAAGCTATTAAGTGCACAGTGCAAAGTGATAAAGGACTTTGCACTCAGTGACAACTGAGATGTTACACTCACTCTCTGCCGTAGTATTTGGGTCTGCTCTCCATCTGTAAAGGACAGGACATAGTGGTTGGACAACTGTGATCCAAAGCTCAATTAATTGGCTGTGTGAACTGTTTACTGCATGTGTGTAAGATAAAGGACTTTACGCTGCAGGACAGATAATCCTCCTCTGTGTTCCAGCATTTACTCACAGCTACTAAACCATAAAGCCAAACCACAGTGAGGAGATGAATTAGTGGCAGCAGGAGAACAGCTGGTGATAAGATGACCAACTGCAAAAGACTCACATGTAGTGTGTTACTGTGTTGTGTTAGGTGGTGCAGCGTGTCCGCTTTAGGGAGGATAAGCCTAACAATACATTTACTAGACATGGTAATAGCATTAAACATTAGTAATTAGGATTAGAAATCTTTTTAATAACATGAGATGCTTTTCTTTTACACAGTTTGAACCAATTTGAATGAAAGAATTATGATCTATAGCCCTTTGTTTAATCCAGAACCTCTTTTCACACACTTTTACAGATAACAAAGGACAATTACTTTTAAAATTCACTCTTATTATCATCAAAGATTTAGTAATATGTCAAACATCATTTTGTGCTTTAAATTAATGGGAAGTGTTTAATCTCACACAGCCAGCCCACAACTCTGACTTTGCTCATCACAGTGTAGCAGGACTCCAAACAGGATGAGACACGCATCACTTCACTTAGGACGTACAAGAAGAAGCACAGTAAAGTCTCAGCTGCCCATTCAAAGCGCTGCCGCTGCATGTGAGCTGCTCTACTTCATACAGTGCCTACGTGTTCACATTTTGTCTTAAAACTACAGTCACGTCTGAACGTGTTTTTGACTTGATCTGAACTACACGTGTCTGAATGAATAAGTCTTCCTTCCTTTGTTTGAATTCAAAAAAACCCCAAAATGTTAATTTTGAGCAACACTGATTTCCAAAATTAATCTAAGGTAAAGGATATATCACAACTAATTTTCTAACACGAGTGCACCGCTGAGTTCAAACAGCTCTCAACTCTTGAGGTGTGGGAGTTTTGAAGAAACAGCCGCTCATCCTCCATTAGTTACTGATTGGTTTGGCTTTCAGCTGCCAGGCTCAATCATTATTCTGTGAATGTTTTCCTGGGGGAAACCTGAGTTTGCAGCATTCAGTTTGGAGAAGTGCATTTGGAAGCAAAGGGGAAACAGACATGAGGGGCTGCCAGGTTGTTCAGTTTGTTTACGTGACTGAACGATAAAAAACCAGAGAGGACATGTTTTTCTCTTCATACAGTATATCTTGTGATGTAAGCCGTAGTGTGGGCTGATTATGTATGAAAGAAAATGAAAAAAAAAAGCAGTCAATCCATCAGTGAGACATTTGACAAAAATAATCAATGACTATGTGAATCATTAATTTTTTCTGGTAAAATTTAATTTAAAAAAAAACATATTCCAAATCATCAAATGTGTTACTGCTTTTTATGACCGAAACTAAATGGCTAACAAGAAATACAACTATTCCTGTCAGCCTGATACAAAAACCTCCTGGGTTCAAACACAGGTTTACTGACCTCTTGAGGACACGTGATCCTCTTTGGTCTCGGGGCTTCCTGCTGTAGCTGGTACACTGTCAGAGAAACACATGGATGTGAAACAAGGTCCTGTGCCACTCTGACTCATGTCAGCTGCTCAGTATGAGTTAAAATTACATACATATGCACATATTGCAGATTTGCTACCAAAATAACAACCTCAGTATTCACTTAAGATAAGATAAAACTAAATTATGTGCTGCAGCTTCTATTCACAGGTCTGAACCGGACATAAACCAATACGTCTGTCATTCAGCATCTGACCAGTCAGTGTAAAGGAAACAACACACAGAAAGAGGTTATATACGAAAGTAGAGGCCTTCAGCGCTTTACATGACAGGAACCATATATCCGTTAACCATTTGTGTAAATTAAGACCTGTCGAGCACTTACCCAGTGAGCACTTATGTATGCACAATATTCCTTTTGACTGTATAATACAAGCGCCTCCACTCATAAATACACACATGCTGTAAATTCAAGCAAGCTTCTATGTATCAGACAAACTGAAAGTGTTTGAGAAATCAATGCAGCAGAGTGAAGTTGGAACTGAGGGGTGGGAGGAAGGCACAGTAATCATCATAAACACCTCAGCAGCCTCACAGAATCCCTATATTACCACGAAAAGATTAACGGAGGCCAAAACACTGCAGCAGTTTCTACTATTTGCACAGAAAGCAATGTCAGGATAGAGGTAATACCAGTACAGAAAAATCAGGACCTGATTGTGGCTCTTCTTTTCATATAAAATTTCAAATCTTCATAGTCTTGAACTGTAAAATTTCCATGTTTGTTAAAATGTTTCACAAAACCAGACTGTATTAAAAGAACCCCAGCAGCAATGAGAAAAGAACAGCCTTTGCTGTTTCATTCTGTGAATGAGAAATGAAGACTACAACTGTGGCCTAATTTCTACCAAGCGGTGGTACAGGAAAAGGAATGGCTGGGTGAGGCTGAGTCTTCACAGCAGCAGATTCTCTAGGCGGGAGAGAGGGAAGACTCCTGACTGTGCATTTCATGTTTTGTTTTGTTTTTTTCTCAGGCCGACTTAAGTGAGATCTGGACATCATCCATTCCAACGACACAGTGAGATATAAAAATAACACAGCAGACAACCGGTGGATTTAGGGAACGATGGAAGGTTTCAGGGAGGCAGCATTATAACAGAATTGAACAGAAGAAATTCAATTACAGCAAAAACCGGTTTCCTATAATCACTCTAAGAACGCACACTGTTTTGTATTCCACTTTAACAGAAGCACCTCATATATCCCGAGGACTCAACTTATTTCCTCCCACATGGCAAAAACATTGTATAATAATGAAGTGGGAGTTCTAAAGGCCAGATTTCAGCTGAGCATCTCTGCAGGTAGAAAATCTTATTTTCCCCAGTGTCTGCAACCTCTTTTACTAAGGGATCAGGAATCCTCTGCTTTGCATCTGTGCATGCTGGAATGTGTTGTGTGGGCGAGTGTGTTTGAGCGAGTACCTTTTGTTTGTAGCTTTTTGTAACCTCTTTTAATTCCACACGACATGTACTACAAAACCCAATTTCTCCAATCGCACCAAAATGCCTCTTTGTTATTTATAGTTCACAAAAATGTGCTGTTACTTGTAGAAACATGTAAATTCAAAAAATGAATTAATTACTCACAGTATGACTTCCATATTGGTGGTTGATAATCCTCGGGGTCTGTAAAACACACACAAAAAACAGATTTCTGTTAGGAAACAGGAGTCAGTCGACTTCCCTGGTTTTATAATTATGCATAAGACTTCACACCCTGTAACTGCAACCTGAGATGCACCACTGCAAACACTTATAATCAGTGTCTCTGCATTAAGGAAAATCAATAAAGATATTTTTCACAGAAGATTGTAACAACACACGCCTGTCCTGTATTATCATACACCAACTAGAACCCGTGACATGAAACCTCTGCTCTGAGATCAGAGGAAAAACCCTATTACTTTAAGTAAACACAGTTCAGACCTCATCACCTTGTTTCTGGGTGATTAAATGGACATATCTCTGGATTATATGATGAAGTCTAAAGCACCAAGATGGGATAAAGCAGGTTATTACCCTGAAGCAACTGATATTTCACAAAACTATCTTCTTGGTGGAATAAAGTGACATTTCACTATTCAGATTTTTTGTAAATGCTGCAGAACTTAATTCGATTATCAATACTTCACACCACAGCAATTCTAAATGTTGTGGGAGGGCAAGAGAAGTTTAAGAAACAACTTATAAAAAGAACCTTGTGTCCAGAATTTTCATATAAATCTGAAATATCTGGACAAGTACAATCCAGCAGACTGATGTAATCACATTCCTCTTGGGTGACATTACAAATAAATCTTCATTTTAAGCTGCTACACTGCAATATTATTACTAACTCATCAGTAGAAATATGATGCATTAGAAAGTAATGACCTCTATTCAAATAGTTTTTAGCTTCCTGGTAATGATCAGAAACTATTTCCAGTATTAACTATTCAGGCTTTGACTCACTGACACATTTTATTACATATTTAGTCACTGCCCTGAATGTTCAGCATGCTCCAGCCAGTCATTCAGTATCAAAGGTGGAGGTCTATATCACACAGTTCCTCACAAAACCGGATGAAAGACTCCTGATCACTGAATAATGTCTGAAACACAATGAATCATGTTGATCCAGAAGATACATGTAGTTCAACTCATCCATTCCTCAGCACTCGTGAGCAAACCAGCCCCAAACCCCTCAGGTTAGAAGACACAAAGAGGGTGTGGAAAACAGAGAGTTCTCATTGGACATGAGCACAAATGCCAATAAATGAGAAACCTAACCACATAAAAGCGATCATGTTGAAACCGCATCGCATGTTCTTTGGTTGCAAACTGTATGTTCTTGCGCAATTTGCTCTATATCTGTTTAGCTGTTGGCACACGATGAGCTGCCAGTGAAAATTCCCTTCATGCTGCGTTCTCTGGACATTGAAGCAGAAATTGCCCAGGAGACATTGCAACATCATAAAACATCTCTAATCATGTTAGTGTAGCTTCTCAAGAAACAGACGAATGATTTACACAGGAGAGACAAAACAGGTGCGTATAATGAAATAGAAAATAATTATGTTAAGTAAAGAAAAAGCTTGAGATGTACATGTTTTGATAGATAAGATAGATAAAACCACCCATATAATACAAATAAATAGGCTCCAGGCTCCATTTGCTGATGTGTGGCCCAGCTGACTTGGAAAATGTATTGTCCTCATGCTGTGAAAGATTTATTCTACTGCGGCTTGTTTAAAGAATGTGATTTCAGCTGGTTGGTTGCCAAGTATTCTCCTTTCAGTCTGATTCTTTTAATGACAAATGGCCTTTCAGTCTGGAATCCTGCACCCCAGCTCAAGAAAGTAAGTCTAAAGGGGAGATTCTGATGAAAACCCTGGCACACACACACATAAACATTTGCCATGCGCAAATACATCAGACTGCACTGTACACACCACCGCTTGCTCTTGGGCAAACACACGCAGACATATGCGCAAGCACACGCAAGTGCATGGACGTACACAGGGAAGAAGAACATCAAAAAGATTTTTAAGTAGCTCACAGTCTGCAGCGTCTGATGATCAGGGAGAATGTAAGATTGTGGAGCAGCCGGAGGGGTTTTCTCCCTAAAGAAGCAGCGACTAATTGTGTTGCCCTACGTTACATACCCGTCAGAGGCATTCAATAAAATAATCACCGGTGGGTGTTTGCTTGGATGACAAAGAGAATATATGATGAATGAAGATAAAGCGTGTGCATGTGTAAAAAAAAAATCTACTTCACTGGCTACTTTATTCAACAGTACATAAATTCAACAGGCTGGTAATCCACTGACATCCATTCATTCATCTGATAAACCTCAGGTTCATTCAGGTTTGGTACCCTGAGGACAGGTCTCCAGTCCATCACAGGGCCGGCATATGCAAACGTTCACACTTAGAGACAGTTCTGAATCACCCATTCATGTTCGAAAATGCCTCAGGTTTGGATTTCAACGTGTTTCAATCCTGTGAAGAAGACTGCGTTAGAGAATCTGAGATATTTGGAAATGCTTTTTGTCTTTCCAACAGCCTGGTTTGTGCCAGAATGCTGAAACACCTCGATACGAACGTAAACAGCGGTGAAATCCTCCGTTAACACCAGAATGTTCCTGCCTGTTGTATGACAACAAGGCACTTATGCTGGAATTACCTGTGAAGGCATTGAGTAACTCCTTCCTACACTGATTATAAACACTGGATATGAATATAATGTGAAATAGAGGCTGCAGCACAACCATCACTGCTCTGTATCATCTATTCCATCAAAACGCAAGATGCAAGCAACAAATAGGTGAATGCAACTAAGAGGTCGAATACAAACACATTATAAAACCTGACTGTTTCAGTCTTAAAGGTCTACACAAGTGGAAATAGTGACCAAAGTGCCTGCTGATTTCATTTTTAAGATCCGTTTTTCAGAGATCTATTTGCATCTGCTCCCCTACATGGGTTCACTTTAACAGAGCTGCCAAAGGTGAATGATTTTCTACACTTAGATGTCCTGGAAAGCGGTTCAATTTGATTAAGATAGGAAAAATTGAAAGGGTAATTTGACCAACTTGATACAAAAAGAAGATTTCAAATAATAATATAGTTATTAATCACCCCACGCCTAATTACACTTCATTAAATGCAATGGTAATTTAAAGCTAATGTAGAATATGTTACATACATAAATAACGTTTTGAAAAGAATTGTGATTGCAACACTATAGATATAAGCAGAACCTTTAACACCCTCCTCTCTCTCTCTGCCCCCCCCCCCCCCAATCTTTCTCTCTCACATCAATGGGATGCAGCAGAACTGCAGCAGGGAGACCATCTGTGTCATATTCATGCCCAAACCAACCATCTGAAGTACCTGAACACTGCCTGAACACCACCTCAGACCATCAATTTTATTTGTTCCGGGTATGAGGATAACTGTGTGTTAAAGGACCAGATCACCAGTCATCAGTCTAACTAACTGCTTCCCTGTTAACTAGAAATGTAGTTGAGTGTATATGAGGGCAGACATGTGATTTAGTTATTTGATCGTGACGTTGTCTTAACTGCCACAGAGAGAATCTGCTGTGGAAATGTACAACCTGAACTCCTGGATGATGTTACATGATGATACATGAAGGAAATCATAACAAGCAAAGACACAAATCTAATCCTATGTGAATCACACTGGGAATAACAAGACGTATATGCAGTGGAAAGATTTCGAGGTGATCTGCAACCTTTGCCAGAAATGTGCAGAATTATTTTGAGAAGGCAGCCTCTCTGTAATACTTTGCTGTAATTTTGCCTCCCTGACCAATTTTGTCATTTACGGCCCGGAGCTGAAGGCATACTTTCACGCTCTATCCCTCAATTTATTTTCAAAGCTTTATTTCCTGGAGCCGTCTTGCGAATCGTGTGCTGCTGGTACAGCACATACTTCCATGGCTGTCCATGCACAAAACATGTAGGAATCTCTGATCTAGACGAATAAACCAAATTACAACACATGTACTGCAATCATGCACTACAGGCAGTTTGCCATTTACCTACTATTTTTAACTGTGTGTGTATATAGTCTGCAGTGATAGGTTACGCTTACATCATTCAGTCCAGACAGTATGTGTACATACCACGGTCTCTTTATTTTAATGAAACACAGCGTGCATGTGTAAATAAATCAGTATTTGTTCCTGTGACGTGATGACGCTGCATTCAAGATCAAGGTAAGTTTAGTTCACCTTGTCAACATGGAAAACAACAGAAAACCCGAATGACTGATCACATTTATAGCTGATCATGTCCATATCAATAAGGTCGAAGGAGATGATATCAAATATTTGAAAAGTCTTTTCAAAGACAACTAAATTAACATGTTAAGAATAGAAACACGCCATACACTCCGGTACTATTAAAACTTAAATACCTTTGGTTATAATACTGTCACCAAACAAACAGATAAAAAAACAACCCCAGGTGACATTTTAGCTGTTTATACAGGTGAGTTAGATTACATTTATCCTTACTATCTCCTCCAAACACACAGAGCGGCATAAAACAGCAACAAGAACACTTCTTTTGCATCCTAAACAGATGACCTAGTACGAGCACAAATCGAGCAGACTCATTTTTGCGTCATATACCTCACAGATAAGATTATTCAAATGTTGCGTCTGACTGCCAAAGAACTCTGCATGAAAATAATAATACCCTTGTGACAACCACTCCATCCCTGGCAACAGGGAAGCTAGTAACCTCTGATAATTATATTGAGAGCCTAACGGTAATGACAACCCTCCAATGCCACAGAAAGAAAAGACTTTCCTCTTACAGCTGCAGTGGTCAACCAGTAAATCCACTGGTTTCTGAAATGCACACATGAGATAATACTTCATGAAGCATGTGGTTGCCAGAGGCTATATCAGCTTGGAAACTACTGTCTGTACCTCCCAGTGGGCAGTACCTTGGGAAATGTGCCTCTGCTGTGTGCTATGGTCAGGATGAAGACAAAGTAGGAAAGTAAACCGAACACAATAGTATCTATACAATACACTCCCACTTCAACAAACCGGCAGTGTTCAAGTGTGTAAAATTTTGGTGGAAGAGCACAAATAAACCTCAGTGCTGAGTCTGGCATTTTATAAACAGCCTCTTCCTCCTTTTCTCTCATGCCTCGGTTCATTGGTGAGGCTTTTCCAACAAACAGCGCTGTCTCAGAGTTTGCACTTTATACCCTGGCAAACATGAGATATACACTTTATCAACACACCGTGGGATATCCTCTGGGAAAAACATGTAGCTGCTGGGTTTGTTTGAACAGCTGCTTTCTGTTCGATTACCCTGAAAATTTCAGCCCGAAATTGAAATTTTTAATGAACATATATAAAACTTAATCGTTGAACTGTACCTCTGTTATATATACACAAGATCTGTACATCATGCAGCAGTAGGAGCAGTGTAATACAGTAACAACAATGTCACTGACCCATATAGCCTGTAGGATTGTTTCATCGTGTTTGACTATGCCAACTAAAAATAATCCTCAAAGTCAGCAAAGTGGAAAGTAAGTACCGTAGTCAGAGAAATATGCAGATGATTGGCATTCTAATGATATCATGCAAACCCAACATCAGACTGACAACCTAATAATCCCTCTGAGTGCAGAAGGTGCCCTTTTCCCACAAATGTTTCCACCACTACATCCAGATTCAACACATGGTGGTGCTTTTCACTAACCATTAATCCCAAGTAATAGCAGTCACTGGAGGCCACCGAAAGGAAACGTTTGCTCCATGTTAACAGTGAATGGGATGCAGATGAAGACCTGACATCCATATATTTATAATGGTTTATACAAAATTATGAAGTAAAAAAAAAAAAGTTTGATTTGATCCAAATTGCGGCACAAAATAAAGACACCACGTCCAGAAAAAAATATGACTATGTGTAATAATTGTAATTAAAATAATTTTAATATTATAATTATTATTGATATTATCATTTTTTTGCAAAGCCTTGATTTTTAGTTTGAGTGTGTGTTGCGTGAACTCTTACCAGAAGACACGGATGAACCTGAGAGGCTTGAGTTACTGGATGCTGCCATCCCAACCCGCGTCACGGCTCGGTTACTCCGGTTTAACCAAGGTGCGTTCAGAGCAGCTCGTCCCGGGTGGTGCCCCCATTTCATTCACGTCCAAATGTGCTTCACCTTTTGAAGACTCAGTATCACTCAGCCTCTCCTCGAGTCCCGAACCCACAACCCGTCTGTCTGGGTCCGCCAGTCCTCCTGTCGGATCGCCGTGCGCCCTGAGGAGCTCACGCTGTCGGCACGGAGGGTGCTGCAGATAAAAATAGTCACACGGCTCACAAGAAAATACACCGTGGTTCGAATTCTCCAAAAGCACGCCGGATTCACAGAATGTTTATGTCTAGACTTGCACCATATACAAATCAGCAATGGGTCACATGTTCCACTTTAAGAATTGTAATAAACACTACACTGCAGCGTAGACGCGCCTTCTTAAAGTGAAAGTTTGGAGCAGGGTTGCCAGATGTGAGACTCCAGACGATTCAAAATAAATGCTTTAGGTCTGTCAGACGGTACACCAGTAGGATTCGTGTTAATGCACATCTAGCCAAACCGCACCATTTAATCCCTGGTATTGCATAATTGTAAGAGATGTCATGTTGTGACAAGTTGCGCGACGACATCGCATTGAATCTCAAGAGTTATGGCGCCATCTGGTGGACGATTCCAGCAGCGCTGCACAAACCAAAAACTCAAGCTGTCTGTGTAGGTTCTGTTATCCAGGTCATGGTTATCCAAAGCTGTTCAAATCAATCCACTGGACTTTAACAAAGTATCGTGTATGAGAGGCCCAACGTTGTCAAGAAACTTTCTTAAAGTCCAGCGAATTGATTTAAACAGCTCTGGACAAAAACTCAAGCAATCAGAGCTCCCGTTCAACTTTAGTATTGTCACGACCCTGTCTCTAAATTGTCATAGTTTAGTTTAATAGTTAAAGTGGTCAGATGTTAATAGCTATACATCTTTCATACCAGCATTGATACTGAGCCGACTAGTTGAGCGGGGTACTGATGGACACTAGTCAGGCAAATATTCTCCAATTCACCATAATTACTGGGCATTCTTCATTTGCGGCATGTAGAAAGAGGACCCCAGTGCTGAGCGTGATGCCCCCATGGGCATTTCTCACAGGTCATTTAAAGGTGTCCCTGCAGGAGAAGCACAAATGTAAATTATTAATACTGGCGGAATTCCATTTCAATTCATCAGATTCCGGGTCCTATGTAACAATGACATTGTCTACAGCAGGGCACAACCATTGTTGTTGTGTTTAGTCATAGAAAATGTCTTATACCACTAAAAATGTGTGTATTCATCAAATCTACTAGTTCATTCAATCTTTTGTCAGAACGCTGTCGTGGAGAGCTGGAGCCTATCCCAGATGATTTAGGGCTTGAAGCGGGGGAAACTCCGGGCGCAATAATACATCGTCGTAGTTGAGTTTATGCAGCATGGAATTCATGACATGTCCACGTTCGTCCCGTCATGTTCGAACCACAGAGCGGACACCTCTGAGCTCTGTGCATTAAAAAAAAAATTTCTGCTTCAAATGTAGGCGGTTACTGAAATTCTCATTTGAAATTTGACACACTGCAGATCAATACTTGAACAGGAGCCGCATTAAACAGGTCTGACAACACGTGGTCTCAAGGAAACACTTCATTGCTCTATTAAATAGGAAGGAATAACAGATAGGGGCCAAAATTAAACAATACAATTTCAACAAGTGACCCCCAAAATGGTTGCAAAAATGTCCAGTATGTGGAACGCAGCCCTCGGATTCCCCCCTACAATGAACCTGAGTTTAACGCCTCCAAAAAGAGTGTTAGCGACCACGTGACCCAAACCTCGATGTGACGTAAACCCTATTAAACAAAGGTCTTCCAGCTGACGCGTCTTCATTTACTCACACCTGTCTGTGAGTTGTTGACAAGAAACATGAGGTGAGTTCTAATCTAAGGGGTTCTGCCACCCTCCAGGGGTCACCAGACACGCACTGACCTCGTTATTAGGTTATAACGAGTTTTTGCTGTATAATTGCAGACCATGGAGGGAAACCCTGGGTCTCCTGTTACCGCTGGTCTTTCTTGGTTCAACATGTTCGACGAGCCCAGAATCTCTCCATGTCGAGCCCGGATCTCCTCTTTTTCTCACTCCATTGGTGGAGAAGGGTGCCATAGACGAAGGTGTGCATCCACATTCCAGCCATCTTCAGCCAGCAGGATTCACTGATGCGCGTTTAGAATGATGACATGATGAACATCAATCTGATGGGGTTTTTTTTTTTATTCCAGCCAGGAAACTGAGTCTAGTTGGAGACTTTCCTGGGCCCAGTGTGAAGAGTTACGCAGGATATCTGACAGTGAACAAACAATACAACAGCAACCTCTTCTTTTGGTTCTTCCCTGCACAAATGGTAGTGTCATTGTGTTTAACATTCTGGTGCTTGTGTTCTCTGGGCATAATCTTTGTTGTACTATGACAGGGAGTTGGTTGTGTATTTCAACTGCTGCAAATTTCAATTAATCTCTTTGTTTATTTTCTTAAAGGTAGAAATCAGTAACCAAGTGTGCAAGTATTGGTATTTTATGCTTCAGTTTAGTAAGACAGGGGCGGTTTTACTTACAATTTGTAATCAACTCAAGTCACCACTAGGTGGCGCTGAGCTCTAAACCTTCTGTGTGTCTCGTTCCATTTGCAGGAGGGTCAGGAGAAAGCCCCACTTCTGCTCTGGCTACAAGGCGGGCCTGGGAGCAGCTGCATGTTCGGCATCTTCGTGGAACATGGCCCTTATGTGGTGTTTAAGAACCGTACTGGTAATCAGTGACATGCATACTTGTGTTTTGTAATTCCATCTTTGCATTATGTATTTGCACTTTGAAAACTTCGTGTTACAGTATTGCCATTTTCATGTTTTTTTGTGTTTGCAGTTGGATTGAGGGAATACACTTTGACATCAAGATATTCAGTTGTGTACATTGACAACCCAGTATGTATTACCTGTTAGATACAATTTAAATACATTAAAGATATTGTTCATCATCAGCTCTTTGGAGTATTCCAATCCAATCCAATCCAATCTTGTAGATGAACGCCACCAGGCCTTTTTTACTGTAGGTAGGAACAGGTTTCAGCTTCGCTGATGATGACAGGGGTTTTGCTCAGAACCAGCATGATGTCGGCAGAGACCTTTACAGGTAAATGCTGCCATCAGACTCAAACAGTGTTCTTGTTACTTCGGCTTTTGTTTAATTGTTGGTTGTTGTTATTGTTCCCCTTTCTTCTTCTTTAAAAGTGCTTTAACACAGTTTTTCCAGATCTTTCCTGAGTATCAGTCAAATGACTTTTATGCAGCTGGGGAGGTATGTATGATCATAGTTATATGTGTGTGCGTGTTTGCAGATTATATTGATCACTCTTGATTTATTTCCCTAACCTATTTAAACCTTGTGTGTCCCAATACAGTCTTATGGAGGGAAGTATGTTCCTGCCATTTCTTACTATATCCATCAAAACAACCCCACTGCTAAAGTAAAGATTAATCTAAAAGGGATTATGATCGGTGATGGAATCTGTGATCCTGAAACGGTGAATATCTGACAAATGTCTTCTGTTAAACAGAAAGTTTCTCAATTCTTTTTTCTACTTTCTTTGGTCACATGTTTCTGTACTTTAATTAATTTCCCACTACTGTGTGGTCATGTCGATGTAAAAATTATGAGTAGTATTCTATTTAATTTTTGTTGCATTTCAGATGCTGGGTGGTTATGGGGAGTTCATGTACCAAACAGGTCTGATCAGTGAACTTCAAAAACAGTATGTCAACCAGCTGACGGACCTCGGACTTCAATTAATTAAACAGCAGAAGTGGATGGAGGCTCTGCTGGTAAGAGACACTCTGTGCACATACAGTACTAGGGATACAAACAGAAGATGGATTCATGCAATGATCCACTCCAAAACTCCTCCCCTCTACAAATATTGCGAAGTACATCTTGTGATATTCTGCTACAAACAAATAAAAACTGATGGCAGGTGTAAAAATACTAGTTAGCCACATTTCTATTGTTTGCTGAATGAATGTTACTTCCATTATCACATCTCCCTGAAACAAACGTGTGTTGTGAATCAAATCACAGAAAACATTAAGACGACTGTTTTGTTCAAATTTGATTTCAGACTTTTGATGGCCTGCTGAAAGCTGCGATACTGCCATATCCTTCCTTCTTCCAAAATGCTACAGGTTGCACCAACATCTATAACTACATGAAATGCCAGGTATTTAAAGCAAGAATATCTAACCTTTATGGTTAAATAATCCAGTTATTTCTCAAACCAGTTTGTAGCTGACCCACCACGTTTGATATTTATTAATGCCACAGACACCTGAGGACCAGAACTATTTCAATGACTTTGTGACTCTCCCAGTGGTACGACGTGCAATCCATGTGGGAGACCTGACATTCAATGCAGGCCTTAAAGTTGAACAGCACTTTTTCCAGGATGCTTTGAAAAGCATCAAGCCATGGATGGGGTTACTGATGGACCACTACAGGGTGAAGAATATATTCAACCCACTGTCGTACTATGTTCTGCATCAGACATTCAATGATATCCAGCCTCATCATCCCTCACTGACGTATTTTTCCTGCTTGATCCCCTTCTTCATACATTCAGGTCTTAATCTACAATGGTCAGCTGGATGTGGTTATAGCAGTCCCACTCACTGAGAAGTTCCTGTCCACCGTCAAGTGGACCGGGGAAGAAGATTACAAAAAAGCTCCTCGCTACTACTGGAAGATTCACCCCAGTGACACAGAGGTCGCAGGTTACATAAGACAAGTGGGAGAGTTTTACCAGGTGAGCAGCTGTCATAGTCGAAGCAAAGTGAACACGACCCCCTGAACTCTTGTTATCAAGTATGCAATCTGTGGTTTTGTCACACAGGTAATAATCCGAGGAGGAGGACACCTTCTGTTTTACGACCAACCAGCGAGGACCTTTGACATGATCGACAGATTCCTTTCAACTCGGGGCTGGATATAAAATGGATTAGTGCTTTTGGTGCACTGTTAGTTAAGAGAGCATGTTTGTGTGATCAGAAAAACTGATTGTTTTAGCCAATTCAAATCATAATGATATGAAATTCAAATACAATTCTGACAACTTGTTTTTTAAGTAGTTTTAGGACAACGCACTCATACACCAAAAAATGAAACATGTTCTCTTAGCCTGGATCCAAACATCTGAATTGATGCTTGATTTCTTCAGGAACTCAATCATAAGAAATTTAAAGGGGAATTAAAATACTGCAGAATCTGAGCTCCATAACTATAATTTCACAATGTGATTCTGTAACAAAAATTAATGATGTATTTGACTGCTACGTTCAAAGTTGTAATATAAAGAACCTGAATTGTCCTGGAATGTTTCTATTCTGAATCTCAGTGACCTCATAATTAGAGAAGACTGCAATGAATGTTTTAAAACCGACACATGGCAGTGTTCTAAATGATTCTGACAAAATGCCAGAATGATGTTTGTGCACTGAAGTTAACTGCCGTGCTATTTCATCAGGCAACTATCAAGATGTCTAGACAGTTCAATAATTAATGAGTATTCTAAACCTTTAAAGCATCTAACTATTTAATGAGCAGCTCAAGGACAAGCATCACAAGTTACTCCTGATTATTTGGCTGTAACTTCTCCGGTAATAGAATTCCTCAAATGTGTGTCGGTTAATTTTTGTTCTTATCTGCACATGAACAAAGTGTCACCGGCTTTCAAGTGGAGTTAGGTGCGACATTCAATCTCATCAGTTAGTTTTATGTTACAGAACAAGTGCTTTATTTTCATACCGTAATGTAACTGCGGTGATACTTTAACATCTGTACAAATGCAATACTAAATGGATAATGTCATGACAAACACACAAAAAATGTACAAAGTTATGCAGGCAAGAATCAATTCATCAGTACATTACATATAAACATTGTGTTTAAGCGCTGAAATTAGCCTTGATGTATAACAAAAGGCAACAAGTGCTATGCAAACATTATTTACAAACATGTACCACACATTGACTCCTTTCAAAAAGAAAGGTGGTTGCATTACATGTACAGGATTACAGAAATCAATGACATTATATACAATATTTATACTTTTATATTTAAAATAATACAATAAAATCATTAATGTGTAGAAATTTCTCTCCACCTCACAAACCAACACTGACTCACTCACACTGCACATCTGGCTGTCCGTCTATTCATCTGCCTCTACGGGAACAAATGTCTTTATGGACCTGGATTTACTGTTAGAAATGAAACTAGTTACTCTCATAACCAACTAAAATAAGAAGATCCTCCAAATGATTCCAGTTGAAAGTATTTTGAGGTCGTTGCCACATTTTCACATGCGTGGGGTTGATCTGGAATGGTCAAACAATCATAAGGTGGGGTAAGCATCAGTTTGAAGGGTTGGTACGACAAAGCCCTTTTAACGAGAGTCAGTTTCTCTGTCACATCAACACACACATCAAACTACACACGACAACAGTTTGAATGCTTTGACAAAACTTGAATGTAATCCATCATGAAGATAAAGGTGTTCTTAATCCATCTTCCCACAAAACTGGAGCTGGAGTTAATTCCAGAATAAAAACGGCATGGACGTAATTCGGCACGGTCCTTTCAATCAAGTCTCGTCCTACAACAGGAGGTCTAGGTTCCCTTCTTGTTTTTAAGACGTGATGTATGCCAGGCACAGTGTCTCCATAAAGCCAAACACACTTAAAGTTTCTCGCTGGTGTTTGAAAAAAGGGATTACTGAGGATTATTCGGACCTTTAATATGGCTATTCTTCCCTCTGGTATGACAGAGGACAAAGTGCATAGACAGCTCTGTGATCACTCCACCTGTCAGTGGAATGTATTTCATCCATCCTACCGCAAAGCACAGTGCATTATGGTCATCATGCTAATGAACTGACATTCCTGGTCATGTGAAAGAGAAAGAGCAGTTGTGGTCAAAATAATTTGAGTTTCCAGGCTGTAAGGGAGATTTTAAATATGTAAAGCCTTTATCACTATCAGTGCATCTACCATCAATCTGAATTGCAAAGGAGGTCTGAGAAGGGGAGTGAAAGAGATGCAAGGAGAGGTCAGAGGTTGAATAGGGAGGGGGTTTTTTTCTCCTAGTTCGGTTGTCATTACAAGCAGCACAAATCCATAACAAAGTCAATAACAGAGAAAGCTTCTGGATAAAATGCTGACAATTCAACTTTTTTGATTATTTAAAGAAATAAGAGCAGCATATTGCTCTCACAAAATAAGCAAAACGAAAGGCTTTCAGAAAAATTCAGGCACATTGTGACATTTTGAAAAGAATGGGCATAAATTCCACTGTAAAAAACTATACAACACTTTGCCAGTTGTGGGATGCCAGTCAAAGAAAAAAACAAAACTTGGTTGCAGTCACCGTCTTACATATGCACTTCTTTGTTTTTCTTTCTTTACACTTTGCTGAACTTTGTTCTGCAGGGAAAGAAGACAAAACACAAACACATATATACATAATTCACATGCCCACTCAATGCAGTCGCACATAATCAAATGTTATCTTGATTTGGGATTTGAATCTAAAAACAGACCATATTAGTTAAAGCTTCAGTTGGTCCTGGACAGCAGAGGAGTTTGTTTCAAACTCCCGAGCTGCCTCGCTGGTATCACAGCGCACAGTTTGGTAGCTGTAACAGCATCATATGTCCTTGGAAACAGGGTGGCTTGGCCGCACTGATCATAGGTGGACACTAAGTGGAAACAATGATCAATACTGCAATGTATTGAAAAGGATCTACACTATGATGTATTGCTTCCATTTGTTCATGTTTTCACTGTCATGCTGTACTTCATAACACTCTGAAAGAATACTGCTGGCAGGGAAAAGTTTAACAGTCATTTACATTTCTGGGAAAGAAAAGAATCATTCGCCCTGCTTGCATATTCCTTGTCTTTAAGACATCAGTTGATTCTGACTTGATTTAAGAAAACAAAGTAAAGGCAACATCATCCCACTTCTGTTTAAAGTCTGTTGCATACACGTGATATACTGTTCACAGAATAATGTGACTCATGTTTCAGTTCGTCAGGCATATAGAGATGCACCATTTCCTTATAGAGATGATGAGGTGTGGCTTAGGTCTATTTCCTCTGGTTCCATGACCACCGTGGTCCGATTTGTACCATCACATGACAGACAGTCCCTTCAAGGATGAACAAGATTAGCAAAAACCCCTTTTCGGGTAAAAGCACTCCAAAAAAGAGATTAAAACAGAAAGGGAACAGCCCATAGCACACATATGTTACTCAGGTTGGTCTATAAAAATACATACTGTAGCTACTGTATTAAGAACAGCCTCACAGGCCTTGAGGTTTTTCTTGAT
Organism: Antennarius striatus; assembly: GCF_040054535.1. NCBI lineage: Eukaryota > Metazoa > Chordata > Actinopteri > Lophiiformes > Antennariidae > Antennarius > Antennarius striatus. The sequence continues at coordinate 13,460,509 of NC_090784.1, forward strand.
GATGGGAAAAGGGGCAGCATTTGCAGCTGGCAACCCTCAGAAAGCAGGATAATAGGGTCAAGGGTTATTTGGGGCTACAGCTGAGATTATTGTCTCTCCTCCCTTTAGTGGATAGGATTAATGTCTGTGCGGTGGTTGGCTTGCCCATGCACACTACTGCCCCCTACGGTTGTGGTGGACGTGGTGATGGTGTTGTGCTGAATGACCTGCTGCTGGGAGCACACGGGTGTTGGACTGCCTGCCGGACTGCTCTCTGGACCTGAGGAGACATCAGAGACATGTGCGTATAGTATGTGTGTGTGCAGATTTAAATACTACAGCCTTCAAAGCTCTACACAGAGCCTTCAAACTGACATAATCAATTCTATCAAAATAAACACAGACCAAATGTTATTATTGTAAAACAAGAATCAGCTTTATTCGCAGATGACAGGAAATGAAACAAAAAACTGGATTAACACGTAAATTCTCATCCGTCATCTAATAAAAAAAGAACCATGAATGGCTAACACAAAAATGGAAAAGTGAATCACTCAACTCCACAAACAGGCCAACACATGGAAGGTGACATCTGCACACAAGCTAGACTCATCGATGAAAATCTCTCCCAGCCCAGTCTGGGAGTTGGCCTTCTACTGTATAAAAGAACCTTTCAGCCAAGGGGGATGTGAGCCTTATTTTCCTTTGCTAAAGCCACACAGGGAGGTGCCTTGTCCTAATTACATGGAAATGTCACTTGTATCCGTATCGAAGGGTGGGGCTCTGATGTTATACATGGTGGAGCCAAGACGCAGTATTATAATCAGTGAAATTCTGGGACATCCATGAGAATTTGGGTGCCAATGTTCAACCTGTGACGTCTTTCTCAGTCAGCGTCTGTGTGCAGTGGTGCTGTCAGATGGAAAAACAGATCTCATGTGGGATTCAGACTAGCAACTCCCAGTCCAAGCCGACTACCAGAGCGTGTAACACCAGCATGTGAAAGGAAGAATGCTTCAGAGAGTGTGGGCGCTGGATACCAGCACGTAGGAGCGAAGTCTCTGCAGTCACTGTGTGTCCATCACAGTTCAGTCTGTGAACCTTTCCTCTGGAAAGGCAGCTAATGAGCACCTTCACACCGGTGCTCTCTGCACCATAGAGCTAAGGCACGCAGATGAAGGTGCTGCAAATGTTTCAAATGTTGAGTGTGTGTGTGTGTGTGTGTGTGTGTGTGTGTCTGTGTCTGTGTCTGTGTCTGTGTCTGTGTTCATGTTTAAGCTACTCACTGAGGTAACCTTGGGACTCTTTCTGCATAGTGGTGATGGGACAATCCTTGTGTGTGAGGAGAAGCTGCTTGAGTTGGGTCACTTCATTCTTTAGCATGGTCACCTCATTCTGAGAAGCAGAAAACCAAAACATTTTAAGTTAATCCATATTTAAAGTGGGGTATAATTTAAATACCTTTGTAACTATTGGCATCTGTGTGTTGATAACAATGCATTTTTTATTATGACTACCACATGTTGATACTGAATGATCATCAGATTTATTTCATAACTCTGGCTTGAAACTTCACATTTTTGAGAGAAATACTGCTTTACAAATTTGAGACGTGGAGTTTTCCCAGGCAGGGTGGGTCTAATTCAAGCTGCATATCAGGAATATATGCTCATTTGACCTTTTCTTCTGTACAAAGGTATGCAGAAAACAATGGAATCATCAATACTTATTTACAGTATTGACACCGTGTTGAAGGCAAAAAGTTCTATGTACACACATCTTATCACATTTGTGATGCAATGTGGGACACATTCTTCAACTTCTAACTGATGATTTTGCAGGTTGTAATTCTGAACCAACGTTCAGTCAGTACCTGAAGCTGCATGTTGGTCTGAGTGAGCTCCTCAGCTTTCTTCTCTAACGACATCACCCACACTTTTCTCTTCTGTCTACATCTGGTCGCTGCCGCTCTGTTCCGCTCCAGAAACTTCCGTCGACGTTCATCCGGGTCTTCGTCCACTACCCGTCTACGCCGGCCGCTCGGGGGCGGAGACTGCAGCGTCTGCGTTGGTTGTATCTGCTGGGTTGCAGGTGACATCTGAAACACAGGGCGTGGTTTGTTTGTTTTCTTAAATTGATGAGTGTCTGCCATCATACCAACAGACATGGAAACAGGCCCAGCCACCTGTCTGCTGCTCCACTGCCCTCAAAACAAGCATCTATACATTACCTCCAGCAGCTTGTCCACGTCTGGCAGCTTCCCTACAAAAACAACATTTGGCTGTGCCTCGTGCCTCTGAGTGTCAGGGGTGACAGAGTGAGTGACTGGGTTGATTCACCAGCCTACCCACCTTAGTAAAGAGGTGTCAGGAGCCAGTTTTCCACCGCCCACTTCCACTCAGACTAACACCATCAGACACAGTCAAAAGACTTGTTTCTAAGACTGCACCTGCACTGACAGATCTTGACATAAACTTGGCAAGGTCAAGTGTTTTCAGTCTTCAGATCATTACCATTTTTATGAGAACCATGGAAAATATAAGTTAGTTTAATGGCCACTGTGCCTACAGAGAATGTTGATTTAATGCTTTAATGATACTTTTGGAACATACAGTGGATTGCATTTGTTGATGTCTGACTGTACTTCGTCCAAAATGCTTGGCATTGCAGAGGGAGTAGGACAATGCAAGGACACATCATTCTATTTTTATTCTTTGAATGTGAGAAATATTTTAGACTTTAGAGTAAAAATGTAACAAAATGTATTCATAGCTAAGATGTTCCAGGAGCATTAGCCAAGTCTGTCAGGTCACCAATCAGGACCAGCGTGTCCAAAATGTCTTTAGCACCTGGAGATTGCTGTAGCCACAAAAAGCAGGTGTGGAGCATATTATTGAAAAGACAGTCCTGTGCATCTTTTATAAAGGTCACTTTGTGGCCTTATGAACCTTTACTGACATGCTTAAAAACCAGAGGGGTCCAACCTCTTTCTGTAGTTGCCCAAAAATTGGAATTCCCTCTAACTCCAATCATGTGACACTTGCCAGTTTTAGGTCTAACCTGAAGACACACTTTTACTCCCTTGCTTTTAATTCATTTTAGTTCCTTTTCATCCCCTCTTTTGTCAGTTGCTATATTGTATTTATTTAATGTATTTATGGAGTATTGTACACTTCATCTGTATTTTCAAGGCATATATAATGTTTTGCTTTCCCTGCCATACCTGTAAAACAATAGTCCCCAACTCCTGAGCCGCAGACTAGTGTATACTTGTCCGTGGGTCAGTTGTTACCAGGCCGTACAGAGGGAATACTTAACTTACTTATTTTTGTTTTATTTACAATCTGATTCTGAATGATGTTTTGTTTTGCAAAATTACCAGATTCCCTCCACCACATCTGTCTATGACTCACTATCAACGCATCTCAAGATGCTTGCCTCGGTCACATGGCTACCTTCTTAAAGGGCCGCTCCAGCCAGTAAGATAGAATACAGTACATTAATGGTGAATTAAATTAACTCCCAAGCAAGCAAAATGAACAAAACAAATGTCTTTGGAGAGTACCTTTGCATAAGGTTAAAAAAAAAAACAATGAGGAGAGAAGAAAAAGCTGGTCGTATCATTTTATCGTGTTTGCACTTTTTTGGTCTGACATTAAACCAGTCCATGGCGTGAAAAAAGATTAGGGACTACTGCTGTTAAGCACTTTGGCTCAACTGTTGTGTGTTTAAATGTTACATAAATTAAAAGACTTGACTTGACTCAATGGCTGGTGTTCAAAACTGACCTGTATCTGACTAACCACAAAGGAAAAACCATCTTTGAGGTGGTTGCCAGGAAACTTTATGGTATTATGGCTGAAGTGTGCTTGTGCATAATGTACTTTTCATTTATTTTGGCTCTCCTGCTATTTTAAACAACTTATGGTGATGGTCACTACTGCTAAGAATTGCAAAACCCCAGCTTTTGCTTTAGTTACCTATACAGTGGCTCCCAGATAAGAGGATTTAATTAAGTGTTCTTAATGTGTTACTGAATTTGAGATGGCTTACAAAGGTTCAACAAAGGATAGGCTTTGCTTACATGTGAAGAGGAGTGCATTGGAGGGTGTGGTGAGGTCTGGTGCGGGTGCCCAGGATGCAGGTGTGGATTGTGGGAGTTGTGGTGGGGATTGTGTCCCTGTGGATGGTGGTGTCCACTCTGACCGTGGCCCTGGTTGTGGTGGTGATGGCCGTGGTGCTGGTACGCGTGGGGAGGAGCTTGCAGGTGCTGGTGCGGGTGTGAGTGCATGTGATGGTGTGTGCCTTGCTCCTGCCGTGATGACATCATCTCCATCATATGGCCCATGGAGTTCATGTTGCCGTTGGCAATGGCACCCGGGTGGTGTGAAAGTGCAGCTTTCAGCCTCTGAGTAGACAAGATGGACACCAAACATAATTTTCAAAATGGGTTTCCATTATTATTTTTTTATTTTTTATATTTAGAAAAGTTTATTCATGCACTTATCTTTCATTATGATGATTATAAATACTAACACTATATAGTGTCTTCATGTACTGACTGGGAGATGATGAAAGGCTCTATAAATCCATATGTCAAGAGAACAAATCAGAGCCACTTAGGTTGTCCTCTGTCTCTCCTTCAGCCTTGTCACTCTCTTGCTTTACCTTCCATGATTGCCATCAACCAGTCCCTCCCTCCTTCATATTCCTAATAGCCTCTTTCTCCTTATGTGTGTGCCTGTGAATGTCCATGCGTGTATGTGTGTGTGTGTGTGTGTGTGTGCGTGTGTGTGTGTGTGTGTGTGTGTGTGTGTGTGTGTGTGTGTGTGTGTGCATTTAAATGTCTGCCTATGAGATTAGCTTGCTGGTAGAGTGAGAGCCTCAGACTGTACTATACAGTTGAGCAGGAGGTGTGTTGCTTTAACCCTGTGGTCTACTTTGCCCTGACTGAGCTGGAAAGGAGACCAGACGGAGGCTCTCTCAAGCTGCACCTGTGCCACCCCTGTTTACTGAATGCACCTCTCCTGAAGACTCTGTTTTTCTGGGCATCACATAAAGACGACTGCAAGAGCAGGAAAAAAATCCAAATCCAAACATTCAAGTGCCAACATATGTCGTCAACCTTATGCGTGGTACTAAAACCCAGACAAAATGAAAAACTCCAAGTCTCCGTGAACATACTTACATTTCCAAAGCTTTAGGAATGCCAGGTTGAGTAATCTAAATGGAGGACATTTAGATTACTTAGCTTACTTTAATAAACTTACATGTGAAAAGAGTACCTCTTATTTCCACAGACATAAATAATACTAAAGTCTGGTATTAGATCCTTTCTATGCTTTTTTCCACTTTCAGCAAAAAAGTATCAATAAACCTGAAAACTAAAGAATTCATTTCAAGGCTACTGTTGTGAATTCCACAAAGTTTTTAATTTTCTTTCCCAGTGCTGTCTTTCTTCTCATTGCTCCCTTCCCCCTTCTCCCAGCTGCTGTCAGCAAGTCCATGCTGTGTCCATGCCTCCATATCTTTTAACAACCTTCACATTCATGATTCCCATTGGGAATGGCATCCAGCTGGTCTGGATCACTATGCTAAGACATGACCAGAGCACAACATCAGCGCTCTTCTCTTCTCTCAGACTGTCTATGAGTGGAAAGCTTTTTACCAGGAGGGAGGGGAGACAGTCAAATAAATCATTTTGGAAGAAGAAAGAGCATATGCTGGTGCTGGTTAGCATTAGGAGTGCTTTCAGTGAAAGAATGATGCCACCAAGATGAATCTCAGTGTCACAGGAGATCAATCTGTGTCCCTCTGAGAAATTACCTGGACCCACCTCAAACACTGTTGTACAGTCAACAATACAATACAACAATCTATTGATGCAACACTTCCTGATAGTATTATTAAAGTAATCTTGATGTATCCCCTACTTATCTTTAACCCACAATTATTCTGTTACTTTTTAGGAAGTATTAACAACATTTTAAATCTCCTGTAGATGTTTTTCTATTTTTGAGTTATGAAATTATTCTTTACTTGCATTCCCACTGATATTCAATAAGAGCAGCTGCAAAACTGTAATTTTCCTGCAGGGATCAATTAGGTAGTTATGACTGAGGTTTCTGATCCCGACTCCAACATACAAATGTGAAAGTATTTACCAATACTGTAGTTGTCTTTCATTGGGTTTCCATAGCTGGCAAAAGTGCTACACATGAAACCAGTGCAGCAAAGTTAGGACCTTGCTAAACCAGTTTGACTGAGTGTAGTTTCTGCTTGTCAATCAGACAGATATGCTTGACATGACATGATGTACTGTGCTCTACAGATCTGGAGCCACATGATTTTAATTTTTCCACTGATGATCTAAATATTTTCTCCATCTACTCGCACCCTCATCCCTGATAACCTCCTTCATCACAGTCTTGGCAACACAACTCTCAGAAATCACCATTTATATTCTTTGCAACCAGCAAGAAATGGGTTAAAATACCAACAATCTCCATAAACCAACAATGAAGGCCAGCAGCTGTCTGCAGTTTCACAGTCATGCTAAAGGATCTTACTTACAGGAATATATGATTCGCATCAGCAGTATAATCTACAGTCTGCACATGCACAAATCAACTGTGTTTAATTTCTATCTGGACATGGTTTAACCATGCACAAACCAAAACAACTAAATGATGGGGTATGACAGAAAATTGATTAAAACTCGCTAAGAGACATCAATCTCTGTCTCCAGTGTTGACAAGGACATCATTTCAGCATCACGACCCGACTAAACACCTTCCCCTCAGCTATCCGCCTGTCAGGTGCCAGGTGAGTCCCATGCCTCACATTCAAAGGAAAAACAATCAGGGTTTGACAATCACCCATCCTTTATTCATACAACTGACACCTGAAAGAGTAAAAAAAAAAAAAAAAACAGAACAAAACAAAACAGAGGAATCTGCAAACTACAGGTATACCTCTAGTAATGATATCTGTGTGTGGATTCTCAAATGGAGTGAAGGCGAGAGTTAGAGACAGAGAAAAATGAGAGAGGAAGAAGGACAGAGAGAAAAGAGAGAGCGCCAAGGAAGGAGGATGATTAGATGTCTTACCATCTAACAGCAGATACTCATTTATCAGTGTCTCTGAGAGCTTTCCAGCTGGTGGTGTGGGGCTATCTCTTTATTAACTGAATTAGCCTGGATGTGAAGAGCAGCCCACTAAAAAGGCAGGTCAAAAATGTGTGATGATGAAAGCTCAGTGGTGATAGTTAAAAACAACATATGTGAATATTGACACTAAGCATAGATTAAGGTTCAGTTGTTGAATCAAGACAGTGAATCTGAAGAAAACCTCCAAACACAACAAGCAGGAGAAGGAACAAGCAGCAAGCAGACTACTTAAATAGGTACAAAATCTATATACTCACACCCCAGTTTAAAGGCAAATTTGTGATTCAAAAACCTTACCTTGATAAAAACGTATTCCTGTTGTAATCTCTGCACGAATGCCTGCTTCTGCTGCTGCAGGTGAACATAAGACTCTTGCTGGGTTAGACTCAGCCTGACCAAAACTTAAGTCTTAAAGTCAAGAACCACAGTGACGCAGCTACAGGACATTAGCAGGGCGATGATGAGCAGGCTGTGATTCTTAAACACCTTCATCAGCTCCCTAATGACTCTTTAACACATGGTTATATCTACCCAGACTGTGCTAAACAGGAGAACCTAACCACCATATGCATTTTACTGTAATAACACACACACTTACATATACATTTCCCCTGCAGTAACAATGGCCGCTGTAGAAAACAGTCATTAAACCAGTGCAGGTGTTAGCTTTTGGTGATACAGTCTGTCCAACCACTGTCTGCCCTGCTGTTGTTGAAAAGGGTAAAAACATGGCAGACACAACAACAGGATGAGTAGTGTTTAACTATGAGTTGATATGTCAGCGACTACCAGGTTAAATCTATCAACTAAGTGTATGCATACATTTCACACTGCACATTGATTTTCCCACTGTTACACAATCCCTGATTCAGCCGTCTTTTGTCCAAAGGGGAGCGGTCTTCTGTCAGACCTTTGCCCCTTGACCTCTCCACTCCTACTCCCTTTTTTAGGCTTCTCTCATTTATGTGGTTTCAGGGATACCAGGTGATCACCCATTAATGATATTTATTAATGGCTGCTTCCTCTCTGACACAACGGGCTTTGAGTGATGTCCCCGTGAGTGCTCTGGGCACATCCTGAGAACACACTCAGATTTCTGCTCTACAGATGACTTCATATCTATTAACCCTGGGTGGAGAAAGAAAGAGCACAGAGCAGGTACAAAGGGAAGAGACCACACCCGTCTGAGGATGGGTAAATCAAACACACTGAGGTCAGGGTGAGCACTTTTATCCCCCTTAAAATTGGAGCGGTGTTCTATGTGGGCACCTGTGTCCTTCTGGCGCCTTGCAGGGAGTTAAGACAGCTTTAACCAGTCTGAGGAGTCACAGTTTAAGTGCAAAAGGTTCAAAGTTTCGAATAGAGATCTTCCACTTCTTGCTTACATATCCATTCAGAAACAATAAAGCTTCTGTGTGTCTATATCAGCCTTTCGTTAACAAGGCAGACATAATTTCTGACTGCAAAATATATACACATAGCTGTAATTTTCCTGGCAGTTATTTTTTTGTGGGCCCGACTGACATTGGAGACCCGACAATGGTTCACCATCTGCAAATGAAAGCAGGAATTGCTCTTTTGCCAAGCACTCACAGGATCTAATTCTATCCTCCTCACCTCCAACACCACCACCCACCAGTGCTTGTCTGCAAAACCCACTCTGTGCCCTAAAACTCCACATCCCCATTAGTTCGATTTTATTAGATTTCCCTCTCGCACAGAGAGGCAGTAACATCCCCAGCTTCTCTTTCTTGCGCACACACCTCTTCCTTGTTCCTCCACCCCCTCTTCCTCTGCTTGCCAAGAGCTGGGGACTGTTAAACTGATTTCCTCAGGGAATGGCAAGGCAGGCTGTCTGAGGAGAGCACCGGGCTGCCATGTCACCCCCTCTCTCCCCTCTTGGTTCCCTGTGGTTCCAGACACAGCCAGGGAGATGGACATAGACAGGCTGTTCTGCCAGGGCCTGATGTTCTGGTGGTGATTGAGGGAACTGTGGCAGTATGGGTGAAGCGATACACACACCCACAGAGGAGCATGCTCCAAAGAATGCGCTCATACTCTTGGCAGCTTCTCCACCCTGTCAAGTTAATGGATGGGCCTCTGACTCCAGTCTGTATATCACCACTGTTCCCTCTATTGTAAAGCCCTGCTTTAGTGCAGCCTACATAGTTATCATCACTACACCCACTACATTGAATACAGAGAATGTGTCAGAGTGAGACGGACAAAGCATCGATACAACAACAAACATCAACACATGTCCTAATGTGAGGCATTAAAAGTGACCGGCAAATTACGTGTCATAATATAGTAAAAGTATCTTGAAACATGATGACTCGTTTCAGCCTAATTGCTCCTGGGATAATAAAACAACATATTTAAAGGTATTTATATCAGCATTTGTTGAGGATCGTATACAGTTAGAATGCCTAAAAGTACAAGAAACTGTCCAGTGGTAAGAAAATGTTAAAATGACTCAATACAAATTGTTTCTTTTGTCAAAGAAACAAAGGCTTTAAAAGGAGAAAGCCCTGAACTTGTGCTTTGGATTAATCACAGGTCATTTAGAATCACTTGGATGTAAACAGCCATGATTTAATATTCATGTAACAGTTAATACATGAGTATTGAAATGAGTGATCTACCCAATCAATACTGACAATGTTTTATCAGACATAATATCTCTGAACCAAAAATCCTTTTTCAAAAACCTCCTCAGTGTTTAAATGGTCACTCTGGAGACGTGAGGGTATCGCGTTCACTGGTCAGGCTCTATCGAGGCTCTCAGCAGCTGGACTAGTCCAGTCTGTCCAATGTGGTGACGGCAGCTGGTTTACCCAAGCTTGGCTCGATCAGAACCTCTTCTTATTCACAGGCCCTGAACCACGACCAAATGGCCTTCACATACACCTCTCATCAGCACAGCTAAAACAACACACAGTCATCCAAAGACAAGGAGATGAAACGTTCTATGTCGCCATTGCCCGTAACCCCACCCACACACGGTCACACACAAAGACTGCAGAGGGTTAAGCATACAAGCACAGAGACACATGTAACCACTCAATTATAAACACCTACACGGGCCTCAATAGACTTTGAGGTATATTAGCTTTACAACGTCAACTCTGGCTACTCAGCTACAAAATATGTTTTGCTTTTTTCACTTTCAATTGACAGATCTATGTATTTATGTAGAATTAAATTAAAAAGTCACTTTTTTTCAAATTGTAATCCCTGCAAAATATACATTCCAATGTAAATGTACGTTTTCTACATTCAAACTACCAATAGACAATGACAATTGCTTTTAGCCTTGGTCAAATTCTGTTGTTCCAAGTCAAATAGTTACTTGAACTCCACAGTTGTATATTGCAAGTGGAAAAAATAAAAGAAAGTACATCTCATAAGTGATCATTCTGGCTTCATCTGTACATGAAGCAAAAATTAGGTAAATTAACCTGTGAAAGCAGCAGCTTTAAATGCAACAAACAAACCTTTCTATTGATGAACAGCACTAACACAGCTTGTCAGATGACAGGCCAAGCATTTTGTAACACAGCGTGATCATTTACGTACTTGGATGGACTATTGCAGAGCATCTCAGTGTGGTTCTGACAAACCAAACAGTTTTGCACTGGTAACACAATAGAAGCAACAGAGAGGGGCCCCTACGTGGTCTGTGTCCAACACTGATAAACTGGCAGGCATGTATTGATCCAACAGCTCCTCCATCCTGCACTCCACTCTCCATAGCAATAGAGAGAAACATCATATGTTTATCATTTGTGAAGCTCTTGTTGCATCCAAAACACTGACAGCAACCAGTCTCTTTATGCAACAATACATCCCAGGAAAGCTTCCCTTGTGCCTTGTGTCCTGTGTCCTCGTTTGACTGCCGCTTATTGCATACCCACATGTTTACTTAACTAACCACATGTATGTACATAAGAGATCTGTATCAAATACTACGTGCAAACGCTAAGTTTATGGTTTGTTTTAGCCCACTTGATCCACAGATGTGTTATTACTCTCAGGAATAATCTCCAGAGGTTGCCAATAAACTGATAGCAAGACATTTGCAGACAAAATGGGAGCATTCAAATACATACAATATGTACAGACATACATCTGGGCCCAGAAAAGCAGCCTGAGGTTTCAGCGGTGCTGTCAGCTAATCGTCCCTATCCAATGACATCACACCCTAACAATGCCAACATTCATAACATTCATACAGATGTTGCCTAGGGTTGGACTCCTATTGTGTGTGCGTTGCTCTTCCCCACAACAAAAGGTATAGCTAGAGGTGCTCCCCAACTATGCTGGAGGACAATGAATGGAACATGTAATAGGGTTAGCATGTATGCTAATGATTTAACTGCATACAAATGACTTGATTGTGAGATAATCTTTGTATCAATCACCACATAGCAGAGTTGAATTCTGGCACATCTGTGGCAGCATCACAAGTTTTCTCTCCTTTGAATTTCTGAACAGGATGTACACACATTCAAGTTTTTCTCTAGTTTGCAGTTAATGGAAAAACTTGATCTTTAAGTCTATTAACTCAAATGCCTGTTGTAATTTACAACTATACTGTAACATAAGAACAGTGTGGGTTGTGTAAATGAAATGTCCAAGGCCATAGAAACACTTTGATTATTGGTCCTCCTGTGTCCTATGAAATGTTTCTTTAAGAGACACACTGTTTTTCCCCTCCTCAAGTAAAAAAGAGTACATTTAGAGCATGCCAGGAATTATGTCATCCACCAATCTAGTGCCAGCTCTGCAGCAAAGAGAAAGCTGCAAAGAAGGAACATATAGTATTGTTTACCTCATAAAAAACTCAGCACCTAGCCTGATTCTTAGTGACAAATGTATTGTCCTTAGTAACAATGTAAACAATACATAATTGGGAGATAATAGGTAACACATTTTCATGCACGAGCCCTTCTATCTGAAATTAGCAGGCGAGCAGGATGTGTGGAAAGCATGGAGCTCATTTAGAAGGCACACAAAAAACAATGCCAAATTCCACTACTTTGAGTCTCCCTGACATGAGCCGAGTCATGTCCCATTGCTGGCATGAGCAGATGTTTTCAGAGCCAGCTTGATAAGGGTTTGTTTGAGCTTCCCTTGCTACAGATGAGAATGCTGCTTTTCATCATAGAAACAAAGATATCAAATCATCTGAGCAGGATAAGCAGGTTTTCAAATGAGAATACAATGAATGAATGCACATGTTTTTATATAGCGTTGTACATGCATCTCAGTGTCAGGGTGGATATAAAGAAAATTACATTAATTGTAAGAAGTTTGAGGACAACATTGCAGTAAAATAAAGAATTATGTTGGATGGCTTGGCTAGCGCTCCTCTTGCTTTAATAAGTGCATTTGAGGCTGCATCCTCTGTAAAGTTGCTATTGTTTACAGATGTACATGCTTTAATCTGTGATGGGTTACTTAATTCACTTCACATAATTGTTCTTCTTTATTGTCTGCTGAGTTTTGCCTGCTTTTAATTCTGAGAACGCTAAACAGAGGAAGAGGTGGTTTATTAATTGATAATCAGCTGTACAAAGGCTATAAAAAGGACTACAGTATATTGTTGCCGTGGTCATGGGCTCTGGGGTGCGATATATACATGATGACATGTTAATGAACTTTTTCTTTTAGTCTAAATGTGCTCTTTAATTTAATAGCCCTGCAGTAAAAACAATATTCATATACATCCTTTTTTATTCTTCCTCTACCTCCTATTTCTTTTCAGCAATGTACTGTATCATAAAAATGAAAGCTCCTTTTTTCTTTTTTAGAACTTTTAATCTGTACTTGAGTAAAATTTAACAGAACATTCAAGTGAGTAGAAAGTTCTAGAACTCTGTTCCGCTCCGCTCCACATTTACATCTGCATGTGGTCTGTACATGCATGTTCTTCACAGTGTCTGGCAGCATATGTGTGAATTAATGGCCGTTACCATGCAAAGAGGATGATACAGAGCTAGAGCAGTCATTGTTCATTCCTGTGTGTGTGTGTGTGTGTGTGTGTGTGTGTGTGTGTGTGTGTGTGTGTGTGTGTGTGTGTGTGTGTGTGTGTGTGTGTGTGTGTGTGTGTGTGTGTGTGTGTGTGTGTGTGTGTGTGTGTGTGTGTGTGTGTGTGTGTGTGTGTGTATGTGTGTGTGTGCGTGCATGTGTGTGACTATTTGCAAGGCTCTACGGGTGATGATGTAATGTTTTGGCCGGCATGCTGTGGAACTTGGCCTCCTCTCTGCACCGTTTCCTCTACGCTGTGAGGGTCAACTCTCCCACAACCTCCTGCACACAACACACACCATTCTATTCCCCTGACCACAACACAGCCGAACAGAACCACACCCGGCACCATGAGCACCCAGTCCTTCACAAGAAGAAAAACACCAATAAAACACTCCGATCTCAGCAACACTCCCACACAACAGCCTAAAAGCAATAAGGGAAACATACAAATTCAGTTACTACACCGATGGGCTTTGGTGTACCACTCAAACGATGGCACTTAAGAAGAAAATCAGAGATAGAGGAGAACAAAGATGGGCACTGATACAGATACAATCTTTGGCCTAGAGAGCACAAACAGAGAGCTCTGAGTGAGATATGGGTCCCCATGGGGCCACAGCAGTCCTCCGGCTCATTAACTATTTACACTAGAGACAGGCCTCCATACTGCTCGGGCCCACCACAAAATCAATTAGCCTTCATTAGCCAAGGCTCTGGGCATGCATTTTCTGGCAGGGGAGGGTTAATCCTGCTAAAGCTTCCAGTTACAACAAAATATCAAACAATCACACGCACACATGTGCAGGCACACACACACACATACACTGATGAAAAAAATAGTAAAGGAAACCAGGCCCCAGTCCCTTCATATCATCCACAATTTCTCCAGTTTCTGATCCTCACTTACTGTTTGGAGTGTCACATTATCAATACCATCTCTTGTCTTTCAACTCCCCTCCTCACTCTCTCTGTCTCTAAATTTCCTCCATATCTATCAAAGTCCATCTCAATCCCCTTATGCTCTCTCACGACAATAACACTGACCAGAAAGAGTGCATCCAGGTCCGTGTCTTGGGGGTTTGGGGTTACAGTGCTGAGATTTCCCATTGGTGGAAAGTCAACATGGCGGGGGTAATGCGATTAGCGCCGGACTGAGAATGTTGCAAGGGACACATGGGCCTGATCATGGCCCAGTTATCCGATAGCAAAGCCGTATTTATCGACCCGGCCTGGCCGTGGATATTACAGACATTAGAGGCCGCGTCTATGCTTATGGAACCCTCACTGGAGATCACACCCTGATAACACAATTACTCTCTCTCTTTATGTCCACAATCATGGAATTCCATCAGATATGTTCACACATTGGGGATCAGAATCTCAACTGATCCACATTTGGTCACCTGTACCTCATGCCTGAAGGGCCGGCTGACCAGAAAGTTGCATAGTTAAGGGGTCTGCAGCCATTTAGTGACTGCATATGTTTATGGGAGGCTTAACAGAGCATCGACAATTCAATTACATAGATAGGAAGAGAGAAAAAAAAAAGGGTAAGACTTGTCTGGATGAAGGCCAGAGGAGAGATAAGCCTAATACACTAATATTGTGTTACCCCAGCGTGTTACCATAGGAACAGATGAAGAGATTCAAAAGACTACAAAGACAATCAATCTTGAGAGAGCAGGAGGAAGAGGGAGAATTAAATGCCCTGGGAATGCTCTTGCTCTCCTCTATCAGAGCAATAATTCTTCTAATGACCTCTGCTACCTCCTCTCTCGCTCCCTCTCTCCCTTCACAAGATTTGTTCTCTCCAGCAAACTCAGCTATCAGCAAACCTTTCCAAACACAAAGTGAAGCCAATGTCCTGTGATTTTTTTGATTTCCCAGTTACAACACTTGGATTTGGTGATACAGTGCCTTATATACAGTTATTTATTAGGTAGTGGTCATGTTATTTATCAATTCATATCACTTACAGTGTAGATGTTCCTGTATTTGACATTCATCAAAGGTATAATATCAGTCACTCGCAGTATTAGCATGCAAAGTCATTCATAGAGGAAGGTTTATGTCACTTCAGCGTTCTTGCCTTCCAGTCTTTCACAACCTGTCTCCTTTCCATCTCTCTCCACCTCAGTTACTGTAGGTCTCATTCCCACTATTCAGTGTGTTTTGGGAAGGATGATGTCATTTGATTTTTTTCCTTGCTGTGTTAAACTAGTGCTAACAAGTTGCAGGAGCTATACAGCATGTTCTGTACATTAAGATATACATCAGGCAGTCAGTGGGCAGCCCAGCCATAACTGCATAAAGGGCCCTTTATTCCAGCCAGAGTCTCCAGTGCTGCACTGGCAGGTTCAGACGCAGCTTTGATTACACACCAAATGATGAAATCCACATAGACCTAAGAGCACAGCTTTGCTGGCACAGTCCAATGGAAAAGAGGTTGCAACACTTTGAGCCTAAGCACTTGTGTATGTGTGTGCATAACTGTGTGTCCGTGTGAATACATACATGCACTACTTACTAGTTTGGCTTCTGAGTGCATGGTTGGAATGTGAGTGGAAGAGCAGGAGCTGCTGTGGGTGGGTCCTTGCATACCCATCATATTAGAGCCCATGGACATTTGTCTCTCCATCTGAAGATTACAACACCATGATAACAGTCACACTCACAAGTATCGACACATCACTCCACATCCCAAAAATATTTTTACACAAGAAGAGGCAATTAAAAAAATAACAGTTGTTTAACTCTGATTTGTAATATTTATGGCGATTCCCATGCCTTAATGAGATATTTATGCTGTTTTTACATGCAGACATTGAGAATTTAAAAATATGGGACTCCTATTCCTGCAAAGTAGGTTATGGGGGATGAGATGAGAGAACATGAGAACCTGATTTCACATGACAGGCTGCCCCGTGCACAACTCTGTGTGATGATTACTGGAGCTGACCCAAAACAGGAAGCCAGCACAGAGGGACTTAACACAGGAAGCCCGCGCAACAGTGATGTGCGGTGTGTTTCTGATAATTGTGTGCTTTGTGTTAGTCGGACTAGCACAAAAAAACCCCATCCCTCTAGGTGCAGGATGTGTTAATACAGTGATGACGGAGGGAGTAATTTTGCATCAGAATCTGTCTTCCTGCCTGTGTCGGAGTGATCCTGGTCAGGGTAGTCCTAAATGTGATCAAATCAGCTGGGTCAGCTGACAGAGGTGATAGGTCACCGGTTCAGGGTGATAATAAAAGCAGTGTTCACTGAGCACACAGAATACAGGAAAGAAGAAACCTCTGTGTGATTGGCTGCATGCTTATGGGGGTAAGCTGTTGCCTACCAGCAGCTGAACCCTGGATGGTGTTGCACTCTCCATAGAGAATGACCCCTCTCCAACAACCCCTCCCCCTACCCCAGCCTGACCCCCGCCCCCAACCTTTCTCGTCCACAGAGAATCAGACCTAAAACCTGACACACAGCCTTAATTGCACTAAGTGTGTTTTTTGTAAAAATATCACCCAAACCTGCACCCCTTTCCTGAACCGTCAATCTTCGCCAAAGTCACTTAGTTCTTAATTTAATAAACATGGGAGGGGTTTTTTTTCCATACCATAAACACAGGCTGTCTTATATTACAATGAGAGCACATGTTGTATCATTAGAATCCTGATATGAAGAGCTTTCCCTGAGTTATTATCATTCCCTGCATCCTATTATGGGTCCGGTAAGTGGCTAAAATATAGTCTAAAGGTAGAATCTTTACTTTCTGTAATTTTTAAAGTTACAGAAACCATCACATACTGCAAACATTTTTACTGTTGTGCAGTTGTTGTTCAATCTCATCATTCACATTGATGTCACAAATGAGAGTGACTTACCCTTCGTGTTTGTGAGTGTACTCATAAGCAAAAGTGCTGTGCTCTCTGTTGTTGTACTCACAGGCATCAGTACGGCGGAGGAGCCAGGCATGGTGGGGTCTGGCAGGGTTCCAGGCATGGAGGCTGGCAGAGGCTGTCTCTGTCTGTTTCGTAGGTGCAGCAACGAGGACAGAGAGCCAGGGACAGGCCTGAAGAAAGCCACAGACAGACAGACGTTCTGAGTTAGTTTAGCTTTATCATGTAGTAACATTTACCAACACACCACTGTTTATATATACACACACACAAGCAGGTTTGAAACTGTTTGTAAATGTGGTAAAACTCATTTAAACATTCTCAAAAGCAGCAGTTTGAAAAAGAAAATCTGATTATTTATCTTCCTTTTCAGTCACATTTTGCTGCCTTTACAAGCAGATAGGAGTTTGAAAGTGAAGAAGAAAATAAATACACATGTTTTATTTATGGAATGTTAAACCACAAACACATCGCTCTGTTGTTGGTTAGACACTATGTGAAGATAAATCCATAAATGGAAGCCAACAACATAAAATAAACTACTAAATATGTAAAATTCAATTCTTTGAACATATTTATTGTCAGGTTAAAAAAAAAACTCAGAACTTTTAATGGGAATAAAATTAAGTTGTGACGGTCAAACTAGATTTTGTCAGGGATAGACCAATTAGGAGGAGAGAGTATTAACCTGTGAGTCTTTAACTGCAAAAAAACCCTTGAACTCTTGCAACTGTACAATGTAGGTTCATCAGACAAAAGTTCTGTTTCATCCTCATTCATATTTTCATTTATGTATTTATTAATTTCTTATCCATTCAATTTCTCCCATCACTTTTCAGTCTTTCAAAACTCCTGGAAGCACTTCAAAAAAACATCAAATACACTTCAAATACCACTCTGGATACCAAAAAAGAGGGTGATGAGGAATGAGTAACATTCATTTGGGAGAAATTCTCCATGATGACCACAAAAGTGTGTGTGTGTGGACAATCCTAAATACATTACTAGTTCCTATTTAAAACCCTTAACGACAGTCCTTGTTGTTCATGGCTGCAGTCATCCAAACACCCAGACAACTCCATCTGCATGTGGTGACATCATTTATACAACTGCCACCAAATCCCTGCTAGTAAGAATGTCGATTCCCAGCTGCAGCTACACCCACATGCAGCAATGGCTCTGAGCCGACAGCTTAAAGAGAAACATTCATGGGTTGGTTCTTAATCTGCATCAGAAGAATCAATATTTCCCCAGTTATCTATAACATCAGGGTGAATGGAAGTCAATAAAGCTGTCTTTCCCTAAAATTTCAGATATCGGTGCAAACAAGAAGCATTTAGGTTAACTGTGTTCATCACGCTCATATAATCAATTGACCACAGAGACTGATGGCAAAATGAGGGAGGGGGTGTAGCGAACGGTAAATGGTCCCTCCACCTGAATAAATACCTGTATTTTTCCAGACCTAAATATGTGCATTTATGCTCAAGACATTTTAGATTGCTCCATACACACAGGACTATTACCATCCCAACTGTGTGTCATTCCTGTCTAACATCCCAATTTATCACAATCACACTCATTTAACAGCGTGTATGACATCTGAGCAACGCTGCAAATCCAAACATTTCCACATGGGAAAAGTCAAGAAAGTACAATGAGGTATGCAGTGTAGCTGCACACTACATCAACACAGATTCCCTCCAAGTTTATAGAGTGCCTGTGTCCAAGAGGATGAAATAACAGTCATGAGACAGCAGCGTCGCGATGCTGTTGAGTCTGCACGTAAACGCTGTTTTCCTGGGTCTTTCTTCAGTATGAGGATTGTCCAAAGAGCAAGATTTTCTGAGGGGGAAAAAAAACAAGCAATCTGAAAAATCAATATACAGCTTTAAAAAAAAAATGTCACAAAATGTTGCATTATTTTCATGAGGGATATCTAAATACTACATAGTAATAATGCTGTGTTGTCATGTTTTCCCCAAGTCTTCCCTCCACTAAAGATAGAGCAATAAATTTCACAAACACAGAGCCACCTGTGGCAGTAACTACCATTCAGAGATCAGGCTACAGATGGGTCGCTGTATTGTTGTTGGTCGGGCTCTCGCTTCGGAGAAGAAAGGCTCCTTTGAAGCCTGAGCAGGTTGTAGTCCTGCGCCTGCGAGTTAACAAAGCTCACCTGCAGTAGAAGCCTGAGCAGGAGGGTGAACAGCATGTCCATCAGCACCACACTCACCTAAACACAACCCACTCGTCCTCTGGGAGGAAAAATAAAGCCAGCGTCTGACAACACGTCTTCTGAGGATTATGTCAGTAGATAGCGTAGCCTCACAAGAAGTAAATAGCCACTATTTGTAAAAGCAAGAATGTATTCCTGATTAAAGAAGAGTTCATTCATTTACAAAAAACACACTCAGTAACACTTATCACACATGATATCATCTGTTACAAAAGAAGACAGATTTCCTGCTTCCATTCTTCTTATATGTTGGTGAATGTGATGTTGAGATACCGTGCTGTTGGTCAAACAAAACAAACAATCTGAAGATTTTACATTAGCTCCCGGGAACGTAAGGAAGCCAGTTGTTTGTTTATATTATTGTACTTATATCTTTATTTTTGACCAATGCTACCCCCAACAGTACTGCTGCAAGGTGAAAAACAGCCAAAAATTACAAATATTAAGCCTGACTAAACCTTTTTCTTTCCTCTGTTCTGGCTGCGGTATACTCTGCTCAACTGGTTGTTGTGTTTACATCTGTTTGCATCTGAACACAATATGTATGAGGTTGCACAGAAAATTAGAAGATACATGTCCAGGGTGTTCATGTGTGCATAAGAGCATGTGTGTGTGTGTGTGTGTGTGTGTGTGTGTGTGTGTGTGTGTGTGTGTGTGTGTGTGTGTGTGTGTGTGTGTGTGTGTGTGTGTGTGTGTGTGTGTGTGTGTGTGTGTGAGAGAGAGAGAGAGAGAGAGTGAATAATGACAGGCTGTGGCTCCACTGAGGGGACTGATAATAGCCTGGGCTTTGGGCCCCAGGGGAGAGCAGGTAGACACTCTGCAGTCCTGACCCTGCACTCTCACATTACTGAGTGCCTTGCTCTCAGCCCAACTCTCCTTCACAATCCCCGCCCATGGATCACTACCATACCCCACCACCACCACTACCACCTCCACCACCACACCTCAAGCTTCAGTCCACCATGACATCACTGGTTGGCCTCCTACTTTTCTTTATGAGCCTCTCTTTTACTTTTTACCAATAATATTCTCTTGCTCTTTTTCTCTCTGATGGGGCAGAACTGACAACTGTTCATTGTCCTGCTAATCTTCTAGAAATCTCTTTTGGTACCCTCATGGTGCCCAAGTCTCAACGTCACTCCTTCCGGATTTGGTTGCTTGAACTTACAAATCCTGCACAAACAGTAAGCTCTGCTGTCCCAATCCCCACAGTCCCAACTCCAACTCAAGTACTATAGAGACTTCAATACAAGAGGCCTGGCAGCCATCCAACAAGAGCAGAAGAGGGAGAGAGAGGAGCAGTCAGTCCACTGACTCATATCCTTCCCTTTCTGACTCTGCTCCAGCAATGATGTAATGCTCTTGGCTTTTGGCCCTCCCCCCACCCTGTGCCTGCCCACCCCTAGATATTGTCCCTCCCGCCTCTCCTCCTCTTTCATTTCCCTCTCTTTCCCTCTTTGACTGGTCCAACATCGCTGTGATCACTCCTCTCCGGGTGAAATCATCGTGAGCTCTGGGCAGACATAGCAGCTAGAAACTTTCGAATGTAACCAAAGCAGCCCAGGGCCAAGTTCCAGACGCTCGGGAGACGGTGGTGCAGTCACCATGGGAACGGTGATAAACAGAGAGAGAAACAAGGGCCTCAAACAGCTTGCAGCTGCCTGGCTCTCTAAGTAAACACTACACAGGACCTTCCCCTGATTTACTGCCTTTAATCACTGGTGGGAGGAGAGTGCCATGGGGTTTGGAGTAAGGAAATAATACGAATCTGATCAAATAAATCAGTCTTAATGGGTTACGACACAAGCTGACTTTTATTAGCTGGGTAGGGGAGGGACGTATGCTGGGAGGGTGCCTCAAGCTGAGCTAGGCCATGCCAGGGTAGAGTTGAGAAATGGTGGATGATACTCTGGAGGAAATTAGTGGGAGTGTTGAAGTATTTCAATAATAAGATTCAATAAATAAGATACTGCTGTCATTCGCAGACCACCAGTGGCAAAAAACAGTCATAATAGGTTGTCTGTTGATTTCAAAAAAAGTAAAGAGGATGTCAGTGTATCCCTGTTAACAGTGACTCAGAATGAACGTCCTCGGCACCAGCAGTGTCTTCTTCCAACTTAAACTGGTATCTCTTCAGCAGCACCTGGCCGCTCGCTTTCTTTTCACTTATAATAATTTCATCCTTCTACCGCTTCATCAATTTAAACTTAACAGTTCATCTGCATGTTTTGTCCCTCCTCTCCTCTCCTCCAGCCAGCTGATTCTTGTCTCACTCCTCTGTCTCTCATTCAGTTACATTTTCTCTCGCACCTTAATTCTTCAGATCCCATTTTGTTCGTACTTCCATCCAAACATGATCTATCCTTTCCTTCCCTTGTGCAGACATGTCATTTATCCTCTCCTCTACACGACGAGCCACTGATCTGGAAGAGTACCTATGGGCTCACATACGATACATCCTCATTCCCTCTCATCCACCCTCCTGATCCCTCATTTCCTCTCCTCCATCTACCTCCTTACCCCCTTCCTGTCCTCCATCCACCTCTGATCCCTTTCTTCCTCTCTTCTGTCCACCTCTGATCCCCCTTTTCCACACTTCTCTGCATTGTGATCCCTACACTCCCCAGAGCTGTGAGGCATGTCCCTGTGTGTGAGTTGCTTTTGCAGGAGCCTGCATGTGTGGTGGCCCCGGGGCAGAGATGACACAGCCCCGCTGGAATGAGAGGGAACAGAGTCTGGGCGTTCCTCTACAAACGCACTATTAAACCGACTGCAGTACACAATGAGCTCATCTTAATTCAGCTCAGATGTACATCCTGAATTCTCCCTTTTCAATTTTCACTCTTTCCCTTTATACCTTCACGTAAAATAGCATGATAAACATTTGTTTTTTCTGTGCTTTTAGTTGCTTTCCTCTTTAGTCTACCTGCTACAGTGACTATTGTCCATATTTTCCAGTGCAGTAGGGCATTTGTCAAGTCAGAGCTTGAGTCCTACACTCCAGTATGCAAGACAGGCCTCCCTTCCAAATATTCTGAATGCAATCTAATCATAAACAATAATAAAGGAAGTTTCGCTTCCACTGTCAAGTTCATGAGGTCAAAGTTTGTTTGTGGAAAGCTCAGAACTTTCACTCAAGGTGAACAGACAATCTCTGTTCTGGCACTTGACACAAATGGGTGTGGAAATCAGCACATTTTTTTGTCACAGTTGTGGAAAAGGTTTTATATAGTCCATGAAACTGTAACACGCAACAGATACTGCAGTCAAAGTCATTAAAACAGACAGCACCACTATGTTACCATTAATTACAGTACATTTGGTGCAATGGCAGAAGTACTACCTGTAGACATCTAACAGTGACTAAATATCACATCAAGTATTTCACAAAACATGCATTGGTTTCACTTGTGTATTTGTTTTCTATGCATTTTGAAGATGTGACTATTACCAAACCAAACTGCCTGGCTAGGCTGATGTGATGAGCACAACCTATATTTAAATAAAGGAATTTAACTTTTTATTGTGAAAAAAAATTCTTCCTTACAGAAAAACTTACAGGTGTCAGCCTCCCATATCTTTAACAGGTCTAATCAACCAGCATATCACCAAACCTCTTTGAGAGACACTTTGAGTTCACCGCAAATATATCACCCCACAAAAGCATGCAGACAAACAGCTATTTATGTTACTTCCCTTCAAGGCAAATACAGGGAGTAAAAGCGACTGGTGGCTTTCAGGTGTGAAATATTTTGTGCATATAAAGCAGTATGGGACACAAACCCACAATTGATTTCCTTCAGCGCTTTGCTCAGTGATGTGACAACCAAACTTAAAAGCTGGAACCACAATGAGCAGAAGGGGGGAATTTGTTTAACCTATTTAAATATGACTTGTCAAATTAAAAATGGGTGTTGTGTGCAACTAGAAATGTGTTTTGTGCGAGACTAAATAATCTTTCAACAATTCACAGAAATGTTTGCGACTATACTTTATAACCTCATCTGTTATTTCAACTTCAAAAACTCAAGTACCGGTAAGTATTTCATTACAATAAACAAAATAAATTGATGGGTTTTGCCACACCTGCAAGTATCAACTCCTAACTTAACCCAGTTACTCTTCTGATTTGCCAGCATACATGTACTGAATTCTTCCACTGAGCCTGAATAGAAAAATGTCATTCTTAATGCCTTGTGCCCACAGCCATACCCACACATCTCTTCTTTCAAGTCAAAAAGTTGAGGTTTCCACAGAATGTCATCGCTCACATGGCTTATTAGTGATGTCCAATGGATTTAACTCTGACAGAACTCAACACCAGATGTTTAGAACTGAAAGGCAGAAAGCATTCAAATCTGTTGGACACCACTTCTCTTTGTCTGATAATTACAGCCCTGACATTAAGATCTGTTGGCTGTTTCTTATGCCTGGTTTTAACACTGTTTTGTGTCAGCTCAGCTCCCCAAAGACTTTGTTAAGGGACTCAGTAGAGAAGGAGAGCGAGAGAGAGAGAGAAGGGTCCTCAGGTTTCACAGCTGCAGGCCCAGCTCAATTCTAAAGTAAATGGACTTGAGGAAAGCCAATCCTAATTGATTCCAAGCCTCAAAGCTCCTTAGTAAACATTGTGGAGCAATGAAAATGACTTGTTATCCTAATTCATTGGACGTTCACGCTGTACATTCAGCAGAGCTGAGAAAGAGATAAGCAGATTGACATGACATTAAAGTGATATTCTTTTGTGATTTCCTCTCTTTTAAAACATATTTACTACAGTATGTAATGAAGCGTTGCAAGATTAAAAAATTTATAGGTCTTCAATGGTCACATACCCAAACCAGCCATTCTTTATGAGCACAACTATTTGTCTGTTTCAGAGTAATAAAAACTATAACATTGCAGAGTAATTTGTTTTCTTTGTGGACTGAATATATCAAAGTAATTCAAAAAGACTCCCTT
The DNA here is from genome assembly GCF_040054535.1 of Antennarius striatus. Lineage (NCBI taxonomy): Eukaryota > Metazoa > Chordata > Actinopteri > Lophiiformes > Antennariidae > Antennarius > Antennarius striatus. The sequence continues at coordinate 13,484,784 of NC_090784.1, forward strand.
TTCATCGCAAAAGCACAGGAAAACAAATTGTTGGAAATCACAGCTGAGGTTGCTTAAAAAACCCAAGATGCACTACAGGGAACCGCTGACCTGACCTTGAACAGACTCCCTAATGTCCAGTTTGAGGGAACTCAGCTAACCTGTGAACTGTCCAGCTCGCTCTATGTGTGGGAAGTTCCTGTGGAGAGACCAAGTCCACAGACCTTTGGGTTGGCCCTGATGCCTTCCTGTGGAAGCACTGCTTCTTAGTGTAGGGGTTTCCTCGATCCCTTTTCCTAGTGATGTGAAAATTTCCAGATAATTCCTCTCTCGTGTGAACCAACTCATCTCATTTGAGGGTAAGGACAAGTGACGCAAACGAAGCATTTGCAGTGTTAGTGCATACAAGCGCTGCTCTAGGATCTGTTGCGCGTACTCATTCTGTGGGAGAAATGCATCGCCACTTGATTTCCAGATGATGTGTAACATATGTGCAAGTAGAAAACCACCAGTCTCTATGCGAATCGGTGAGAGATTTGTGGGCACAAAGCACTGTGAGGAGAAATGAAGTGGCGGGTCTGTGCTTTACCAAGGTGAAGAGTTCTTATTGACAGGTAAACTCAGGTGAAGCAGGACCAGCGAAGTGTCTGTTACTAGCAGTGATTGCCACTCCACCGAGGGGATGAAATTCCAACCGTGTCGTCGACAAAGAGCCTGATGGAGTGTCACTCAGGCTTAGAGATGGGCCTCCCATCCAATATTCACTAGCTCCTCAAGCTGTAAGTCTACACAGGACTCAATGCAACGCTGCCAGACACAGTCATCTTAATGTCTAACTATCTTGGCACAGATCTGGTTTGTGGTGACAATGCGCTTGCCAAAATTTGAAGGTAGTTGAGGTTAAGGGACGACGATTGAGTTCAGTGTATTTTTGAAAGAGGAAGAAACGCCCTTTTGTCATAATAATAAGGAAAGACCTTATTCTATAGACCCTAAAGGGTGCAGATATCCACATGACAGGCAGCATTGTTCATTATATTACACAGTCTGCATATTCCTTAACCACAAGCAGAGCAGGTAAGTAGCGGAGGAGCAGACGAAGATTGTGGTTAATTTATGCCCTGATGTTATTATGCATGTGTAGGATGGCAGTGCAGAGAACAGACGTCTGAGGTTGTGGTTGACATTCCCATACAGTGAAAAGAACTATTTTGGAGCTTGAAATGCTAAACCGTTATAAAAGCAGTCAAGGCTGAGGCTACAACAATGACCTCATCGTGTCCTCTGGGATCTTTTTTGGCATGCTCCTCTGTGGGACAATGCTGAATGGACGGCAAAACATGAATCGCCTGCCCCAAACACACTGCTCCGATTGAAACAAAACACTAACGTTACCTTAGAGAATATGGAGGAATGACAATCAGTACAGACACAAAGGGACTAGGACAAGCCTGAGGCTGTCATTATAATGGTCAAACAACTGCGGTGAGAGGATACATTCTGATATAAACACCTCTCAGATCATTTTCTGTCTGTCAGCACTTCTTAACAGCATCTCTAACACTCAGTTACAAAGAAAAATATGACATATCCGAAAAAGATGCAAAGACAAAAATAAAATACTGTGCGTTTCTTTGACTTACTCACCCTATCTGTCTGTTGGTGGATGGAGCCTGAGTGATGACAGAGCTGGACTGAGGAGAAGGCAGGGCCTGCTGGATCACTATGCTGGTATCATGGTTGGACATTCGTGAGTGGGAATGCTGGTGCTGGCCTTGGCCTGTCTGGCCATGCAGGGTGATGTTCTGCAGTGAGGAAGGAGAAAGGCAAAGGGGTTCAGACTCTTCTACCTTCTTCTAAGTCATTGGAATTTTTAGCATGACTTAAGCATCTACGACTGTTTGGCCTAAAGCTTCAGTGGCTAATGAAGAACCAGACTAACACCTATAGGCTTTTCAGAGTGTAGATGGAGACACATTGAGAGTTTAATGAAGACCGAGTTTCTGATAATTATTTCTTTTTTTCTTTCATTGTTTTTTACCTGTGACGATCTAATGACATACACAAGCATAACCTCTACATATTAAACTACAACATTAAGAATAGAACATTCTGATGCTAAAGTGTGCGTGAATGAACTGAAGACCAGTGTGGAGTTTCAAGCATTCACTCTTATCTCTACTTAATGTGCTATGCACTCCTGAGAGAGTCTTGCTCTGACTCGTCTCCATGCTGACTTTGCAGAGCCTCCCATCATAAACCACACAGGCTTGGGAGGTCAGACAGGGTTGACCTGAGCACAGACAATCTCCAGCACCAAACCACCCAGACAAGAGTAACAGCAGCACACCTTTTCAGACGTTAGATAAGCAGTCTGTCATGTAGTGATTTCACAAGTAAGCTGACCCATGTTTCAGGTGAATCTTTCACAGCTTCAGGTTTGACTTACAATGCATAAATCATAACGTCTCCTGAGAAACGTCAAAGTGTTGCAACTTTTCTCACACATGAGGAACTACCGCCAGGACTTTCATTGTACCCACGAAAAACTGTCTCAGGGATCTGTCTTTACATCTGGGAAGAAATAGGACTCCCTCCCTGAGAGATGGCCGGCTGTTTGAAGTTACAGGTGGAAAACTTGATCTTTTTTTTCTCCTCACATGTGGTGGATGACAAATCTTCACCTGCTAGCACCATTCGTAAATGTCAACAAATGTCAACGGGGATCAAGGTCACTGTAGTGTCTGTGGCACCACATGTAAATGCAAATGTGGCAGAAATGTTGTGGTTGTATACATACCTGAGGTCATCTGCTTATTAGCAAGTAGACCCAATGCCTTTACATGAAGTGTTACGTATGTATTAAAAGTGTATTTAGCAGCTCATAGGGTAAGAGCAGCTGTGAGTCACATGACTGATGCTAACAGTTCAGACCACCTGGCCTAACCACGGGCAGAGGATGTGGCTTTGTGTTGACCAAGCTCTCTACATGTTCTCTACACTATCGTACCTGTTTGCTGTCTTCTTCTTGGGCCTTGCAAAACTCCTGCTCAATGGAGCAGTCTAGTTCACTGAACAATCCCACCTCTTCACAGTTCTTCAAGAAGCGTGTTGGTGTGGGGGTTTGGTCTGGAAAACAAGGTTTTCAATTTTTACGTTGAAACCTGACTACTGTTAATAACTCCTTTATATCAAGTTGTAAATAAATCATGATAGACAAGCAACAGAACAGCATGAAAAATATCGAAAACAACTGCCTTTAGCACATCATGCATTTGGACTGCAATTGTATAAAACTCTTCATTATTTAAAAATGAAAAATAGTAATCAGAATCGCAATGTGCCAGGGTTAAAACTGCTCAACTATTGGATGGCTGTTATTAATAGGACTCAATTTAGACATACTGATAATCGCATAACAGCTTCCAAATTATAAGTGAGACAAAAGTAAATACAACTCTATATCACATTTGTCATGTTAACAAGAAGAAGATAACATATTTGTATTAATATCACTGACCTTTATGTTTCCTTTGATAGGGATTTTTAAAATGCTTTGCTTTTTAGGCTATTATTTATTTATGTGGACCAAAGCTGTATTGAAAAAAGCAGCCAGTGGAGATCTACACTAAAATTGTAGGGTAAAGAATACACATTACAGCTTTATATTAGAAGTGAGTTTGGGGAAATGTAGTCTTCATTCTCGTGGAGAGATACTTTACAGCCCCATTTCCACTGATAAAGTACAGATCCCACATACCGAGTGGGGGTCTCAGTTGGTGAGCTCAGTCATGCCCCAGTATGCGATTTGACATTGTGGGGGGTGCAAAAAGATCAGGTTTCAGACAGTTGAAGGTGATTTTAGGATCAGGCTTGTTTCAAAAGCTAAAAGCATACTTTACGGTCTGTTTATCCATTCTGGCTAGACAAGGGATTGACTGAAACTTTCATCATGACCCGTGTGCCCAAAATACAATTTTTGTATTTCATCTCAGAATGTGACTGACTCTATGAATGGCATTTCACCTATTTTCTTAGTTGAAGATAGCAAAGAAAAGAAACCTCATAAAGTAAAGTAAGCTTTGGTTTATGATCAATTAGTCATAACCAAACAACAACCTGAACAGATTAGTTTGAAGTGCATGAGGTTGACTTAAGGTCAGTGTAGTTATTGCTATATCTTAAAGGGTATTTCAGTTCTTGTGGCCTGTTACCATGTGTCTGAGCTGTAACTTGCAGTAAGCACTGATTAATTTAAGGTCTTTATAAGAGAAATGGCCACAGTTGTAACTTAGTCAGAAGGTGATAAGCAGATCTGGCCTAGAAAATCTGATCCCGCCGTCAACTGGACGTAAATAATAAAGAAGACACAATCTCGGCGATGTGGCTAGAAGCTCATACTGTTGCCCTGTAAAGTCTGCCCATTTCTGGGAATGCAGATCTATACTTATGGATTGGCCTTGCAGTTTAAAATCTATAACTTGGTGTTTCTTGTAACAGTAGATTAACATGCCAATCATCACGTCACTGGGGGCTCGTACGCCCCATCATTCATAAAACCATCACCCACTCTTTCTAACGCCTTATCATCAGTAGACTGATGTTCACCCGTGATGACGACACACCAGAAGAGACGCTCATCTTAACATGCTGATATCTCCACCAGAAGTATGAATAAGTGTTGAGCAGAAGGGTACCATTTGATTTTCTTTACTGTTAACAATTGGTATAGACATGCCAAAAGGTTTTCTTATGACAGTCAGTTGTGTTTGACCACAAGTCATCAAGGAACACACTTGAATTACAATGAACTACAATGTCTCTGTGACTGCTGAAGCAGTGTGTGTCTGTACTGATACAGCCTTAACTCACCTGATAACATGTTGTCATTCTTTATGGAAGGAAACTTTAGGGTCATTTCATGTTTGTGTCGATGTATCATCAAATGGTCCTCTGTGGGGAATCGCTGTTGAAATTGTAGAAAGAAACACACTCATACAACGATGTCTGACCACAAATAACTCAATTTAAAGAGGGAATCACATAAGAGCATATGGTGTGATCATCAGAGTGTTGTCTATTAATTTTCTTACATGTTATAATTGATCATTTTAGAGCTTTCTTTGCTGTTTGTATGTGACTCAGTACCAGTGTTCTCTGTTCATTCCTTATGCTGTAACCTACTTTCTCAATGACCACATCTTCATATTTCAGACAGATGTGCGCACACATAAGCACACACACAACCACATGCGCGCACACACACAGGCTCACACAAACACACACACACGCACGCGCACACACACACACACACACACACACACACACACACACACACACACACACATTGCGCTGTGTAATTTCTTAACATACACACCTGAGAACAGCCAGGGGCATTGCACACGAACGGCCTTTCCTGGTCTGAGTTCATCACTCTGGCCACCTTCTCATAAAACTATAAAATACACACATGCAGACACCGTCACACACAAATATATACACACACATGCACGTATGCGCACACACACACAAGAAGAAAGGAAGGAGAGGAAGTCAATGCCCTGAGTTTCCCTGCCAGCATCCAAGAGGAAAAATACACTCATTGTGTGACATAAAATTGCCAGTGCACCTGAAGCTGTTAGTTTCAATACTAAACCTACAATTTTTAACACTACAATATTGAGCATACACTAAAATGACATCATGGATACATTCTGGGCTTTCAAGTGCTGGCAACACTGTTAGCAATTATCTCAGTAAAACTTTCATCTCAAAAGCAATGAAACAAATCAAAATATCTACAGTTGGATTACTTTATTGTTCTTCTTTTATGTATTACATGCAATGATATGGACAGCTCTGAAGGCGTTAAAACAAATTTATAGTATATTTATAACACAGTGGAACTTACAATAGGGAGTTTATAATGGCTTCAGCTTTTAAATTTGGAGGGGACAACGACATGATCGATGATGTTGGAAATTTTCATTGAAAACCAGTTTCAACAAGATGTTCAAATGTTTATTGTCACTACAGAGTGGCAGAATGTGGTTGAGCACATGTGGTGGTGGTACGGCAGATACAGTTATACCCCAGTGGTAATGCATACACTTTATATTGCATGCACTTAAATCTGATGAAATATCATCATTTAATTTTTAAGCAGTAGTACAACAAGCATTAAAACACTTTAAGACATTATTCGGTTGGTATACAACAAAAAATGTGGTGTCAGAGCAGTTTTGTATGAATAATGAACCAAAAGTGGGTTTATTTGTGCTGAGGAAACGCACAAGATAGTTTTAAAGCTTAAGAATAAGGGACACTATATCCGCTTACCTGCAACTAGTCATATAGATAGATAGATAGATAGATAGATAGATAGATAGATAGATAGATAGATAGATAGATAGATAGATAGATAGATAGATAGATAGATAGATAGATAGATAGATAGATAGATAGATAGATAGATAGATAGATAGATAGATAGATAGATAGATAGATAGATAGATACTGTATATACTTTAACAATCCCAAGGGAAATTCGGGGTGACATCTGCTCACAGAGATACAAATAAATACACATACCAGTGATGAAACTGGCACCGACAAAAAGCATAATGACGTAGTTATACAGCAGAAAGAACAAGGGAACCTAACATAAAAACGAAGTGTAGGAACATGAAAGAATTTTGAGATGAAGACGATGTAGGATCAGAAGGATGGATGAACTGAGTAGTGAACCGAGCTGTAAACCGACACTAAGGACCCCCACAAAGTATCCCATATATACTGTATATATAAGTGCTTTTGTAAGTACCTGTCATTTGCAGTACAGTCATAATAGTGCATGATGTGCAACGGTTATGTTGTTTTAGGTTAGAAGCTGAAAAAACTTTCCTAGGAGAAAGAGAGCGCCTCACACCTGTGCTCGGCTGGAAAAATATAAACTGAAACCAGAGACACATAAAAAACTAAGGGCCAACAAATTCTGTATGTTATCCTCAATGTGTGTTTGCAGAAACTAAATCATGCACAACAACAAAATGAATGCATCTTACATTCTGCATCAGAATATATTGAAAACAGCCCAGCTATATTGATAACAGGATCTCAGGGAATAAAACAACAACAGGTGGATTTTAAAAGCTTCTCATGATCAAATACAGGGCAGTGACATGCCATTAAAAAGCTTTGATGTGCACAAGAATCAATTATTACATATGATGCATGAGACACCTTTCCGATATTTAAATAGTTAAACCATAAAATTTATTGAATATTATATAACTATTAAATACAAGAACTTCTATTGCAAAAATGTGTTCAATTATTAGATAAATTGTATTTACATTGTTTTCTATGGGGAAAATGTCAGAGGCAAAAGCTATAGCTGCTCTTGAAACCAGAGTCATCATGATTGTGGTTCATAGTTACTTTGAATAATGACTACTGTACACTCGTCTTTAGTGGCCAAGTACTGCCAGCGGAAACTTGATTACGCTTTTGTTTTGCATATTCTTATGATTTCTTCATCTAAATTATCATTTCAGTAATGATACATTTCATTTAACTGAAGCAGTGATACTTATTTTTATTTACACATTAAACATAATTTGACTAATTTATTTAAATAATTTTTGAAGAAAAAACTGGATAAGACTTACCAAATAATATTACAGAAAATACATTATTACAGGTATACGGCGCGCGTACACACACACACACACACACACACACACACACACACACGTTCCTCGTTCCTAGGGTGGTATCTGTGTCATCCTCAAGCTTGGGTCCTCTACCAGAGGCTGGGAGTTTGAGGGGTTCATTTTTGTGCTCGCTGATGTTCCTGAGGTAAGCTGGAATAGTGTTGGGGGTTTTATTTGTAAGCATTATTTGTTTCTCTTGTGTCAGTTTGTTAACCATCCTTATTATAGAGGAGCAGGGGTCACTTGCTGGAACAATGTACAGCACCTTTCTGACAGATGTCCTCAATGACATGACAAGGCATTCTACAGCACAGCTTTCAGAGACCATGTGGAGCTCTGAGCCAATACCCCGTTCAATAACGCAAAAAACTGTAGAGCTGAACAATCAGAACTTTTTGCATAAGGCTTTCAGAAAGAGAATGGTCTTTCAAAATTAATACAGAACATCTAAAACCCCACGATTACACAGGTCTAGAGTGCCTCAAGCTTGGAAGTCTAATTTTACTTTAAGCCTTTTGACTTTTCATTTTTTTTACTTTTAAAATTTAACAAGAGAAGTGAGACTTTACTACTAATATTATGCTTTTGAATTGGGAAAGTTGTTGCAAAAAAAAAAAAATCCCTCACAGCTCTGTTTTGACTCTACACAAAAAATAAAGAAATGAAGAACTGTAACAACATTACTTCTGCTTTTTTCTTCTGACTCATGCATCTACTGATCCAAAACTAATCTCAAAAAGAAATGTTTCATAGAGGTCTGTTGAGACTAACAATCTAACCATCAGCACAAGGTGCATTATTTGTTTAAAGTATGGACTTTTTATTAAAGCTGGAATGTCTACAGTTTCACAGCAGCAATGCTGTTCTAAATCATGACACAAATCCCTGACCTGTCAACAATATCAGTTCGTGAAAATACATGAAATTTAAGTCTATGTCACGCGTCTTGTGCTGAGAATAAATACCCTCATACACCGTGTACATGCATGTTGTTTTCACGGGCACCGGTTTCCTCAAGCGCAGTCAAAGCACTGAATGTTGTGTTATGCTAAGCAGTGCTGTTTTCCTAACAGGCTGTACTTCATAACCAAGCCTGCAGAACAGAGTCTGGACAGGGTCTCTCTGTCAAAGAGCAATGAGTCCTGGTCTCTCTTTCTGTCACCAATTCACTCTGTCTGTTGTACAGGGCCCCTGAAAAATCACCTGGTTTCCTTTGACACAACAAACATAAGCAACTCCGCTGATTCTAACTCAAAACCTAACCTACAGATCAAGGATAACGGTGAATACCACTGTAGAACCAGGACATCAAGAAGCCTGTCACTGATTATTCCAAACCGCATTTTTATCTCAAAGTGACGTACTTCTTGCTAAATATATGATTGTTCTTGCCGTGGTTGTTTTCATACTTGATTATTGAACATATTTATAACCAAATAGACCCTTCAATAAAATCTAAAATTGTACAAGAAATCATCACGAATGACAAAAAATAAGAGAAAAGGGGTGCCCCATAAATGGATGGATGCAAAGATTGGACTTTTACTACTTTTTTTTTCAAAAAGAGACTTGATTAATTCATCACATTTACCAGGAAATGTAAACCATATGACACATATCATAATTAAATATTAATTCGATGAATTCCTCTGTACGTTATCCAATAGCTTTCACACTTCAAAATTACCGGAGCATATGACCCTTTCCGTGGATGGGACAATTGGCTCTCATTTGATAGTGATGTTTTAGTTTAACAGAGGAAATTTGGTTACACTTTACATTAACTATATCCTGATGTGTGCGAGGGAAGGATTAGGCTATAGCGTTTGATTTCAAGGGAAGCAGGGGGAAAATTCTCCAGGTAGAGACATATATTAGAATTTGAACAATATGGCAAGGAAAAGAGGGGTAGGGGTGCAAAGGCATATGGGGTTAAAGCAAGCCCAAACATGCACAGCAATTTAAATCTCCAACTCCCAATAGACTGGGCCTTTGACAGCCCAAGTTCAAGGTAGGATCACAGTGATCCCTGGGGCAGAAAACACAGCCTTTTTAGTTGAGGTCCTTTCTAACATTCTGCTCTCAAACTCAGTTTGTAGCAAAAACTTTTGTATGATGCAAATCTGAAGACTTATCTCTTCCACAACATGTAAACACATCACGGGAAGAAAAATGACCCATTAGAGGGTTACTGTGACTCATATTATTCCTACTGCTGAAAGTTTTATAGGCTTTCTAAAAAATAAAATCCAGACTAATAATTAAACTGTGACTTTGGTTCTAATTTCTCTTATTTGCACCCCTTCAATCATTACCAGAGCATTGTTCATTTAGAGTACAACCACTAAAATCTTTAGGTCTCAATTTATCAGGTACGACTTACTGGACTTTACTACAGCTCTGAAAAATATGGAAAAACAGAGATTTTTTAAATAAAGGTTGATCAATAAAACAAAGTTAAATGTAGTCACTGACTTAACAGTCGTTGTTGTTCTGTATTTATTTTCATGAAATTATTGATATTTTATGGTGCACTATTCATTTCCCTTGACCAGTAGAATATATTGAATGTCAGATTTTGATACAGCCGAGAAACTGGTGCGTTACTTATTTTATGTGTTAAATCCAATGGAACTCAAAAGACACGAGGATTTTCATAAATTTTTCTTTAAGCAACAGTTCTCCCAGTTAGAAAGTGAAAAATGAGCTTTAAAAAATACATGTTTCAAACTTTTTGTCAAACTGTTGCTTTCATATAAATGAAATTGATTACACTAAAGCAGGTCTGCGATACGGATCCATTATTAACAGCATCTTCTGAAAGCCCATCTCACTCTGCATTAAATAATATAAACACATCATCAAACTTAAATAGCTTACCTTATTATCATGTGTCATTTACACAGCCAATTAAAAGGGACACAGTAAAACTGGAACTGATCTCAGGCATCGTGCAATGAGGAAGGAGCAGTTATTGATAGTGTTGTCACATAAAAATAATGACAGCGGAGACTAATCAAATGATTAAAACATCTTTCATTTCTTCAGGCCGTAAAGCGCGCCTCGTCAGCACAACCTTCCTGAAAGTAACCCTGAACGTCTCAATCCTTAATCAAATATCGACTAGCCTGCAGAATGACGTCATGTTAGGCACATATCTGTTCAGGACAACATACATTCTTGAGAACAGATGAATCACTCTTCCCTTTTCTTTTTTTTTAAACGACACTAATACCAAAACCACCACCACAAGCTGGGTTTTTCCAGACGATCACTGGTGAACCGCAACGCGCGTAGAGTCCGGAGCGCACCGGTGATACACCCGGCACTGCGAATCCCGATACGGGACAGCATGCCGACGTCTCAAGGATCCACCACCGAGACTTTAGGGTTCATAGAAGAACCAGGGAGGCACGAAAACGAAATGTATAACTGAAGTCCTCGTTTGCATTGACCTGTTCCGTAGTTTAGAGTCGGGTTCGGGATGAATTCCTGCAGACTTGTCTCCACTGCTGCCTGACAGACCGAACAGCAGCGGCGGCACTTGACTCCACGTTCAACTTCATCCATTAGTCAACAGACAGGCGACCGACGCGGGATGACAACGCGCTCACTCGATCAAAAGTAGCGCAGACCGTTAACTCGTTTACTTGCGCATATATATGAGTTGATAACAAGAAGAAAATACACCATCCTGCTCCCTGAAGCAAACGACATAATGAAGTGGCTGCATGAATAAAGAAGAAGAAAAGTAACGAGGAGCGCCTTTAACAAACAAACCTGCAGAGGCGCATGCACGACCCTCTGCATGGCGGTAGCGCGTTTCCAACTCACCAAACAAGTGTAGAAAATGTGAAGCAGTCTCTCAGAAGAAACCACGTTGGACTGAGAAAAGATTACAATACGATCTATTTAGAGAAGCATAACGTCACCCCTGGGTGACGTCACGTGGGATTCCTGAACTTCTAAATCATTGCGGTCCGCTTGGAGGCGGCGCGAGAGGGGCGGGGTTTCGAAATGCACGCCCAGAGGCATGAATGCCTGAGTGGGTGTGGCGCACACTGGCTACCCCGCGCAGACAAATTAACCATGCAAATAAGCGAGGTGTAGAGGATCTCACAAGTGTTTTATTATAAACATTTTAATCTAAATCAACTGGGTGTAAAAATTGGATTCATCTGCACGTTTCATTACATGAGACTTTGGAAATGACATGATGGACTTCAAGTCCAAAACTGTAAAAAGTAAAAAGGCAGATTTTTTCTAAACACTTTTCAGTGTTAAGAAATAGTCACCCTTAAAATACAATTCACAACTATTTCGATTTGTTGGATTTGTCGCAGAGGGAAAAGCGCAGGTGTTACTAATATTCATGACAAATGATCTGTTGCTCTTGCATGGTCGTTCATCTTTGCATGTGAGCTGGATTTGATTAGGACGATCAGATTAATACCATTGTCCAGAAAATATCAATGATGTTCTGTTCACCAGTGATGTGAATACTAATTTCTTGCATTGTTTGCTGTGATGCCAACAGTGTGGTGAGAGTCTGACAGCTCTGTAGCCTGAGGGCTAGAAAGCAAAAGCAAAATTTGAATGTGTTTCAACCTCGTGTTTCTTAGGCCCCTTCCACACGATGCCGCAACTTTTTGAAAACGCAACTTTTTTGTTGCGTTTACGCCTTCCGTCCACACGACAACGCAGATATCCAGAATGAAAACGCAACTTTTTAAAAACGCTGGCCTAGGTGGATTTTTTTAAAAACACTGGGTCTGCGTTGTCGTGTGGACGGAGTATCCGCAACTTTTTAAAAACGCTGACGTCTTGCCTGCGACGAAAACCTCTGTGACGTCTTATTTATGGGCCCGTGTGTTGTGACAAAAAAACACGGAGGATTCCTATTGGATAAAATTTGACTCAATACTGCCACCACATGGTTTGGCATGCTTATAGCCATCTTCGAAAACGCACTGGTGCGTTTACATGTGGACGGAGATTTTTTTGAAAACGCTGTCGTGTGGACGCGAATCGTTTTCGATGCGTTTTTTAAAAGTTGCTTTTTCAAAAAAAAAACGTCATCGTGTGGACGGGGCCTTAGTTGTTCCCTCAATGTGTGACGAAACACTGACGTGAACAACCTCGTCTGTAGACAAGACACATGAAGTCTGATGGGACTGTTCACACTTCTTTCCTATCAGGGGGGATCAATACGCATCTGATTTAGGACCACAAAGGCTATGTGGACGTTACAGGAGCCACTGTTCAGCTCTGTTCTATTGTGTTACATTTTGTGTTGACAAAATTTTCAGTGTGAACATATCCATCCTGTGGTGCAGCAAGTACACACACTGATGTTTGCATGGTTTATCTAGTACATCAACAACAAAAAGAATCAGAGTTGTGAGTCAACTCCTGGTGTTTAAACAGAGATGGATGTGGTGATAGCAAAGGACATTTTGTTTTGGAGGACAACAAACACTTTGCTTTCTCACACAAATTGCAAACAGCTGATGATCTTTGTTATTGTTGTCATCACTCCTCTCTGGTCATTGAACTTTAGTGCATTGCTGGACCTGCCAACACACGTAGATGCAAAAAACTAGATAAATTGTAATCTTTCCGATTCATTTTTCATTGATTTGCATTGATTGATTTGATTTGATTGCACTGATTTGTTGCAAATGTTTTATTTTGTTGTTGAAACAGTCCTGAAAAAAGTCTGATTTTGTTACATTATGACAAAAAATTAAACTAAAATTGAAATTGAATCACCTCATTCTGGAAATGTAAATGGAACCTAAGTACCACAGCAAACCAGCATTAACAGAACTAATACACTGACAAGGAACCAGCCAACTTAGTTTTATTTCTTTACAAATGTGATGTGCCAACATATTAACTACAGATTAATTAAATTAAAGATTAAAGATTAAATCTAATTATTCATCCACACTCTTCACTCTTTTTTGCATGTGGTTACAGTCTTTTGTTAGTCATGCATACACACATAGTATTTGAATACAGGCCCCTGAACACAACACACTGGGGGCCTGTAGGCATGCAATTAATAACACTTCACACAAACAGTAGGGGGAGTCAGAGTGAGAGGTCGCGCACAGGGGATTGCACCCCAAATGGGCAGCTTGTGGGGGGGCGGCACCTTGCTCAAGGGCGCCTCAGCAGTGGCTGGGAGGTGAGCTGACGTCTCCCACCGTCAGCTCACACTCTGAGGGACGTCCTGGTGGGAGAGGGATTTGAACCACCGATGGCTGGGCGATCCGTCTTCAAAAAATCTGCTCTACCGCTGAGGCACTGCCGCGAGCCACAGCATTATTAATGCTGTTAATAATAATAATGTGTTATGTGAGTGCAGTGCATCGAAGTGCATTAATCCTCCAAATGGCTCGCTTGTGTGTAAGACAACAGCTATTATCACAACGAACACCAGCAATGATTGTTTGCAGTCTCAGCTGTCACTATCAGAAAAGTTTGTATTTCTCCACCTTCTTGTGTGACTACCAGCAGTACATTTCATCAGTCTTTGTGGAAGACACCAGCCAGTAAAACACACTAACAGTGTGACTGGATGTGTTTGTGCAAAAGAAGACAAAGAGGTAGGCGGTCCAATCATTTCTTCAAAGTGACATGAAATTATTGCAGGGCTACTTACACTCGAAGTCAATTAACTAATATCTCTTTGTGTCTTAAAAAGAGTTTTGACAAATGCAATAAAAAGTAATGGGCAGGAGCTGGGCTTAGAAAATGTCTTTAAATTATCACAAATCAATGAACCTGTATCTTTAAAGGCAAACAAGCCCCACATGATTTCATGTTTCACATCATAAGAAATACATATTGGGCAATATTTTCACTTTCAGGGTTTGTTTTTGTTTGTTTGTTTGTTTGTTGGGGGGGGGGGGGTCCGTCCATGTGTGGACATTTTCCTGTGTGTTGCATATCATACAAACTACATGTACTGGTGTTATCAAATCTTTGCTCATATATTAACCAGAATGAGAAGTTTTACAATTTGTACATATTATTGTGTATTTTGTTTCTTTGGAAACCTGAATTTTAAGGTGATGCTTAATTGTGGTAATATTATCTGGAACATATTTAGAAAACAACACATAGGTTCACCAAACTGTTCACTATGATAAACAGTGGGAAGAGGTTGGAGGAGATTCAAACATCTTTGAAGTAGGAAGCATTAATGTTGAAGCTTCGTGTCACCTGCTGGTGCCAGCTGGCTGTGAGTTCTCCGGCCACAGACACAGATAGTGAAGCCATCCTCGGCTCCAGGGATTAATGACTCTTCACACTTTGAGAAATGTTTACCTCTCGTCTGTGACCACACCACTAGACGCACTAAGAGCTCTGTCACTGAAACAATAATGCAGTCTGAAAAGCCACCATAACTCAGGGCTTCTCCGCCTCTGTCTTTTAACCAGAGCTTTAATCAACGTTTATGACATCCTTTTGTCTCTTTATTGCCAATATATTTCCCCAACCAATCCAAACATTATGCTCCCAGAGGAGCAGACTATTACGGTTGGAAAGAGCTGATACAGTTTGGGTCAGTGACCCACACTAAAGCAGATTTGATCTATATTACACTAAACCTTTTATTATTATGCCTTTGTGTGAGGCTTTTGAGAAAGATCACCTTGGGAGAATTAGCAGCAGTGAGGAAGCTTTGTTGCAGAAAATGCAATAGGTGACAAAAGTCAAATAAAAGTGTCAGAAAGGTTTTCAATTTGTAAACGCAATATGAAACTTCTTCAGAAAATTTTGCTTCAATTGAAGATAGGTGTTCAAATTATTTAAACCATACTATAAAATAGTATTTAGTACAGTTCTCAAGCAAAACCTCAAGAAAAGAGAATGTGATGATGGGCTCTCAGAAACTATAATGCATTTCACATTCAACAACCAAAAGGTAATTTTTAAAAAAAATTATTTATTTTTTTCTCTATGAAAAATAAATTTACTTATTAAAGTGCAACATTTCATGAAAGCTATAAGCATTTCTGTGCAATTTTACACAACTTTATTAAAAGTTACAAAAGAGGCATCTGACAAAATCTGATTACATTTTATTTAATGGAAAAAATGTTGCTCACAGCAAGAACTTTCCAGCATAGCTGGGAAAAGCTCCAGATAAGTAACTGAAAATGGATGGATGGATGGATGGATGGATGGATGGGATTAGTTCTGCTTCTACAGGATGCAGTCCGAGTTTCATTTTAATTTGTCTGTATTTAGTTCTGATGTTTCTCACAATTTTCTAAACTGAGGAAACCAAACTTAATCTTATCAAATTTTACAAGCATGCTGATGTGGCTTTACTTTCTCCGGCAAAAAAGAAAATACATCATGCATCTTTCATTCATTTTCATTGACCGCTTCATCCGCTTACGTGGGTCACGGGGAGCTGGAGCCTAACCCAACTGTCTTGCTGTCTTGGGGCATTATGCGGGGGAAACTCCAGGTGCGATGCCAGTGCACCGCAGAGCTACACAGAGACAGACAGAGGCACACACACTCCTACGGACAATTTGGAACAGCCAATTAACCTGAAGTGCATGTTTTTTGGAGGTGGGAGGAAGCTGGAGAACCCGGAGAGAACCCACGCAGACACGGGGAGAACATGCAAACTCCACACACAGCGGGACTCGAACCCGGACCCGCCTTGTTGTGTGGCAACAGCACTACCCACTGCACGACCGTGCCGCCGAAAATGTGTCAATTGTTCACAAAGACAGTGAGACAGTGAGTTAGTTCAAGTAGGACAATAAGTCATATATTGTTAGGTTTCCTTGCAAAATAAAAAATAGCATCCACTATATCATAAATGCTCGGTTTGACTGTAAAAACAGCTTATTTGAGAGTAGCCCTGAAGATAAGGTGTGTTCCAATATTTACATCCTTTAATTTACATAATTGCCATTAGACTACTCTAAATAGTAAGTCACCTGTCTTTACTAAACTACAAAACCTTTACAAAACCATTGCCAGACTTATATATCATTTGATTTCTCAACTTCTGAGGAAAATGTTTCAGGTGTTGACTATAAAGATCAGTAAGTATGACATGCCGGGTCAGACCACAGTATGACCGTATGACAGTTTTGACACTGGTTCTTCAGATTCTAAAGTTGGTTGTCAAAAATATGAATATGGCACTTTTTAAAAGGGAAAGTTTTAAAAGGTGATTTTCTGTATATTGTTCTGTACATGCTGTATAAATAGCTTCTAAGAAACATGAGAGTTACTTCACTCACTTCACTGCAAAACAGCCATATATAGTAAAAAAAAGGTATCAGGTTGATCCGAACATAATTTTACGATATGAATGGGAACTTTGTTCATTAAACAATCTTGCAGTCCAGACTTGTGTCCTGAGACACCAAACATTGCCGTGGAGCAGTGCTGGAACTGGGAGTCTTATTCAACTAAACAAATGTGCTGGGAGGTTCTTGTTGGATAACCCCAGTGTCATTCCTGCACTCTAACACTCAACCTTTGTAACATTTACAGTACATTCAGCAGATAGTGAATGGTGCTGCCTGTGTGATGACTCTTTGGATTTATAACGGTGTAGGATGATCTCCTCTGTGCTCTGCATTGGTGGCTAAATACATCACTTTTTGACATCTGAATTGGGCTTGTGCATGTGCTCAGACAGGACTATTACGGTCATTTGTAAAGCCATTTATAATTGTTCTGTGGCTGGACTTTGACGATGTCTCATATAAATGATATCAGAACAATCGCTTTAACCCTTTTTACGACATTATTTTTATTATTTTATTCTATGAATAATATTTTGAATTAATTTGTGAAGCAGTATTGTTATTTCATCTTTGAGAATTTCCCTTAGCCCTCAAAAAGTTAACATCTCCCACAAAACATGATATCCAAAAATGAACACAAGAATGATTTGGATTTAATATAAACTCTAAAATGAATGTTTGTGCTTTTAAAATGTCCACATTGCGGGTCATGCATGGGTCTGTAGCGCCTATCCCAGCTGGCTTTTGTATTTGCTGTAGCTTGTGCAACAAATTACCTTTCAGTGACGATAACATTAACATTAATGGGTGGTAACAGCTGGAGCATAATAATAACACGTTGTATTACTCATCAAACATAATCACCAATAAATAACTGTGGATATGTAATTCCAGAATTTTAAGGTAATGGTAATCGTCTTTTTTCTTTCCATTGATGCACGGATATATTAAATATACCCACTCCATGCATCATCTTACAGTTACATTCTACACATGGTTTTTTTCTTAAATATGATTCTATTATCTCCTTTCCTTCCGTAAAAAATGGGTTAAAATTATGTTGTTCAAACTAATCCTATGTAACATTTGTTTGTCTTAGTAGGATTTGCGCAGTAGTTTCTGACATTGTGTAACAATGCCGGAGGTGCGTGATATTTTTTAGCACACTCCTGAACGACTTCATCAAAGAGCAAACATCAGCTGCAGTTATCTACTGAACAATACTGCCACACTGTGGAAGTAATGTTTTTCATTTGTATGTGACAACACAACTGAAACTTTATCACTGGCATTCAAATGATTAAGAAAAAAAGATAATTGCCTCGATCGAAGAGGTCTTTTTTACACGCATTCGCTTGTTTTATGTGGGGGTTTTTTTGGTCTATTTAGTCAGAAGAGGCTCAGTCCAAGAGTGCTGAAGACATTGTGATTAAATTGTTTGGAGATGTGGGGTATGGGTAGATGAGATTTACTTAGTGAAGTGAGTCATCCAATCATCTGGATCCAGAGTTCTTATAAAATAAATCTTTACCACAGCAGGATAATGGTAACAGAAACATTTTTGCTTCTATCTTCAAAGATAATGCAATGGAAAAATAAGACAATGGCATCCTCATAAGATCAACCACACATTAAAACATAATCTGGATCCAATGTAATGTAATACTCTGGATCTGATGATCCATGTTTAAATAGGGCCAAAAAAATGTCATTACTATAATATAACTGAGTATAATGCTGCACACTTACAATTAAGGGTCGCTGAAACTGTACTGATTTGGTTTGGATTCAGATTTAAGAATCTGAAGATCGTGAGATGTTTATGCATGAAACTAATAATGGTACGATAGCATCTCTACATTTTAGGGCCATGTTGTATGGTCAGTGAGTCAGTAAATACTATTAGAAGGATTTTGCTTCAAATGCACAACAACGACTGGTGGAAATGCAGAAGACAAATTTATTATGAGGCAGAGGTCAGTACACAGGAAGACAGACAAAACCAGTCAGAGGTGTCCTAAACATGAGGCAAAAGGCAAGGTCAGAAAACAGGCAAGGATAATACACTGAAAGATAATGACAAGACTATGACAGTAAATATTGGTACAGAAGCAAAATGCTACTATGGAGGGGGGATGAGACAAAACACAAATGTGGGAATATAAGCAGGACCAATGGAGAATGACTGGACACAAGTCACCATCAGTGTATGTATGTATATATGTATGTGTGTATATATATATATATATATATATATATATATATATATATATATATATATATATATATATATATATATATATATATATATATATATATATATATATATTCCAACTGTTCCAACTGGAACAACATCTACCTTTAACAAATTAGTGGTAGGACCACTTTTTAAAAAGTCAATATGTGTGTACATATATGACAGTCTACAGTATATATAAAGGTAGTTTACACTTGTAGTACTAATATTTACTCTACATGAGCACTTCGCAATAGAATATAGTCCCACTAAGCATCTTATTTTCCTCACTCATTCATTATTATGAGGTGACATGTCAGAGTGATTGAAGTGGGTTTTCCGGTATTAATTCATCCACTGACACTGTAAAATCTAGAAGAGTCAGCTGGACTTGCCTAAGGTTGGTTGAAGATGTCTCACCTCTCATCAGGGCGGCAGTAGTTCAGTCCACAAGGATTTGGCTGGAGAGGTATCATTTCACCACCTTAACACTGCTGAGGAGACCTTGAGCAAGGCACCAAACTCCAAAATTGCTTACAGGGCGCTGCCACACGACTGCCCTTCACTCCACCATCTCTCTTTTACGTAATTGCATGTCTAAAGGCACATTGTGTGTGTGTGTGTGTGTGTGTGTGTGTGTGTGTGTGTGTGTGTGTGTGTGTGTGTGTGTGTGTGTGTGTGTGTGTGTGTGTGTGTGTGTGTGTGAGATGAAACCACCAAAACAATAAGTCTGATTAAGAATTGTTACCATTTGTAAAAGAAAGAGTTGTTGTCCTGCTCACCCTTATGTGAGCTGATATTGTGAGCTGCATTCAGGTAAGAATTCAGTGAATTCAGTGAGCCATTTTGACATTAAATGGCTTCTTTAACTTAATTTACAAATATACAAAAACTTTAAAAACATAATTTACAAAAACTTTAATTATATATATTTTTCAGAATTGTCATATGTTACACACGTTTTAAACTTGTGTCTACCTCTATTAATTTTACTGGAACACGTTGTGCTTTTATAATGAAAGGTGAGGCTCTGTACTTCCGGCCTGTTGTCTCGTTAGCTAGCTTGACGCCGCTCTGTGAAGTCACCGCGCCGCTCCAGCTGTTCTCACCGCTGCGCGCTGCTTGTAGCACTGCTGCCGCCTGCCCTCGACTCCAATGCAGCAGCGACCATGACAGGTATCGCCGCTGCTTCTTTCTTTTCCAACGCTTGCAGGTTCGGTAGCTGTGGACTTCACTTCGACTCTCTGGCCGAGCTCATCGTTCACATCGAGGATAACCACATCGGTAAGCTCCGAGCAGTAATTAGCGCCGCAGCTAGCTACGGGTAATGCTTGCAACTAGCACCAGTGTTAGCAAGCTAGCGACTTACTTCCTGCGTCTTGACAACCCTGTTGCTAGGTGTGGTGGTGGTTGATGTTTTGGGGTAGATGTTAGCCTCTTGCTTGCTAACTGTATATGTTTATAAGCTCTGTAGTATTGGTTACACATCTGCAACATAACAATGACGTATTGACACACCGAAGGGAGCGGTTTTTTATGCTCGTGTATTATTGTTGCAGCGCAGGGCCCGCGCGCAGCCCCGCCTCGGAAGCGCCGTCAGTTCACTTGCACCCCGCGTGAGACAGCTGCCCTGATGGCTGACGGGGGTCTGACGTCACTGACAGCCTAGAGTGGTTATAAATATATGTAATTCTTATTACAAGTATCGCACGAGTTATGTTTATTGATTTAAAAAATGTAAACAGTATTTCCTTTTTTTTTTCATTTTACAGTACACGTGTTGATTTTCAGATAGTATTAACTGGATGCCCAATGAACAACTGTTAAAAATAGGAAATATGTTTTTCATTATCAAATATTCGTCTCCTTGTTGTAGCTTTTAAATCGACAGTACATGTCAAGAGGATCAGCGCTGGTGATTTACCATGTTATTTATGTGTGTGGAAATCATTACAACGACCAAATCAATAGAAAAGATTATGTTGTTTTTTTTGAGTGGCAGAAATTCTTCCTCCCTTTAAAAATTATGATAATAATAAAATTAAGTGAGGCATCCAGCTATCTTAATCACAGGTATTATTCACAATTCAGTATATGTCCCATGTCATTCTTAATGTCTTTCAGCTGATATAGCTGACAGAACACCAGATGAAGAACAATGAAAAGTGTGACCCAGTCATGAAGACCCTTTCTTTTATCCATCTGCTCATTCATGTATCAGTCTTGTACATTTACTAAAAAGCATGTTGTCATTGATGAACAGCAGTCCTTAAATGTTACTGGTGTCATTGCAACCCCCAGAAAACACGTGTGAATGAACAAATATCTATTTTTAAAGTCGATAACATTCTGTGATTCAAGGGGTGTGTCACACCAAATCTGGACACCTTAAGAGGTTAAAAAATTTAATAAAAACTGTTTAATTCACCAGAATAAATGATTCTATGTACATCTGAATCAGTTTCTCACACACGTTTTTTTTCTGTGGTGACTTATTGCCTTTGGTCTTGCGTAATGTTCTGGTCACTAACAAGAAAAGTTGTAGCATCTTATACTACTTTGTATTTAATAATAACCAATCCCAAATGTTACTCCACACTAAAAGACCCCCAACGTGTATATAGCATGTGTCATCGTGTTCACTGTCATCAGCGCACACTTGACAGATAGCAGACCTGACCGTGATCACCAGCGCCGCCCCAAGTTCATGTTCGGCAAGACCACAACAGGAAGTACATGAGGGAGGAGGGTACAGCAGGACATTTATCAGCCTCAGGCATTTCATGATACATTTCAATGCAACTTCTTTTGAATAATTAATATGAAAATATTATATTTAAATAAAATATATGTATTTTAAGGTATAAGTTTGTGTATTTCTGTTTGCGTATTGTGTAGTTTGCCAGTTCCTCTGTTTTGGTTTTGGTTTTTAAGACCAGCAATGTTGTTCGGTCTAGAGACAGTGTCACTGAGGAAAAGACAGGAGACAGAGCTGGAGGTAGCAGAGATGAAGATGCTGAGGTTCTCTTTGGGAGTGACCAGGAAGGATAGGATCAGGAATGAGTACATCAGAGGGACAGCACATGTTAGAGGTTTTGGGGATAAAGTCAGAGAGGCCAGACTGAGATGGTTTGGACATGTCCAGAGGAGAGATAGTGAATATATTGGTAGAAGGATGCTGAGTTTTGAACTGCCAGGCAGGAGTTCTAGAGGAAGACCAAAGAGGAGGTTTATGGAAAGAAAGAGTGAAAGAGGACAAGAAGGTGGTTGGTTTGAGAGAAGAGGATGCAGAAGACAAGGTTAGATGGAGACAACTGATTCACTGTGGCGACCCCTGAAGGGAAAAGCCAAAGGGAGAAGAAGAAGTTTGTGTATTTCTATGTGTGTGACCCAATTTAGGATAAGCGGCTGAAGATGAGACAGTTACCATCATCTCATCTTCAAAAATATCAATGACTATTTGACTGAAGGTTGTGTGTTTTTCCTAGGAGACTCCACTTTTGACCTCTACTTTTCTATATACGTGTAAAACCACCAGAGCAGCAAATCTGTATGTAATAATTTGCATATATAATAATAAATATTTTCTATTCATTCATTGCTTATTTAGGCCTACATACTACTATATATTGCTGCATCAATACATTTAATACAAGTTCATAAAAATATGTGTGCCAAAGGAAAGTTAGCAAATAGATAGATGGATAGATAGATATACTTTATTTATTCCAAACTGGGAAATTTAAAATACAAATTATTTAGAAACACAATTTATAGATATTGTACATTATTTTTCTTACGTTTATGTGATTTTATCTCCTCACAGTGTGGCACAATCTTATACATCTGTTTCCTAATCTAATATTTCAGACCGTAACTATTGAAGCTGACAAGGCACAGCTGTTTCTGTTGTTCTTGTTTGTTGCTTGACTGGCTTTAATATCCTCTGCCCTCTGATTGTGTGCTGTGCATGTGTCCGAGGTGTTAGCCGTAGAAAAAAAAGGCTTCAAAATGACTTATTGGGAAATAATGAGGCAATTAGCTGGCTCAGAGTGGAAAAACTTTGCTACCCCCCTCCTTTGTCCACTGGCCTGTGCCCACTCTGAAAAAGTGCGAAATCTTGCGCATTGTGCCAAATGCCTGTGAAGCATAATTACAGAGAGAGTGCTTGATTTGGCATGTATTTCTCCTCATCTGGTGGCCTGCTGCTCAAAGCACATTCTTCTTTATAATTAGGTGCCTGGAAAAAAAAAAGAAGACATTCTTGTCCCCATTTTCACCAGCAGGCCTGCTGGTCAGGTCTGTGAACAACGGGTGGCGCTGCTCTGCTATTTATTGAGATGGCGTTCTCAGGTTTCTGGTCTGTGGAATCAGTTACTGGATGTTGTATAGTGCAGACTGAAACTTTCCTCCTCTGCCAATTTAACAACACAGGTCATTGCTGACATTTTGTGTTCAGTTTAACTGGCAAAGCACCAGTAGATTCAAACATACTGACAATTATCTGGTGATTCAAGGGAAATTCTTAAACTGTCACAATGCTTCCAGATTACCCATAACCTAACTTCACCATGTACAAGACAAAATTGTTGTAACTGATGACCTGAAGGAGCCTCATAAAACAGATATTCAATAAACAAAGAAAGCAGATGCTAAAGAGCAGAAAATGCTAGAGCCCTGAGGAAACTTTAGGCACACTATAAATCGTTTGAAGTTTGAACGATCTCTTCGGTGTTCTTGTATTCTTCTGCAGTCTTAAAAAAGTAAACACATTGAGCTCCTGAAATGTTCACTGTGTGACCAGACCACTGTGGACCAGGAGAAAATGGCGGCCATGATATTTGGACCTGTGGTTGTGTGTCGTGGTGGGTTGGTAACAATTGATCTGTTTGTTGCCAGTTCTCACTGGAGGCTCATTTAGTAGATTTTGGTATGCCCCCGCACCCCCGCCTTCAAAAATCTGTGCGGAAGTAATAAATTTGTGAAGCAGTAACTAGTTCCCTGATCTGTGCACCTGGTGGGCCTAATTACATTTCCCCGTCCCCTGACGCCACAGCTCCTGTTCCTGTGCGATGACTGCGACACGAGGGGCTTCTGTACTCCATTAGCCATTTCTCGTAGGAGATAATATACTGCCTGTGTGTTGACATCACACAACATGGACGTGTAGTTTCTCAGCAACCAAATGTGAATTTTTAACTGAAATCTGTTGTTTTTAATTGTTCAGTGCTTCAGATGTGACATCTGTTGATGATGCTGTAGACATCGGCCTCCTTTACTGAATCTGCAAGTTATTGGTCACTTTATATAATGTTTTATGAATCACAGCAGCTTCAAAAACCTAGCATAACCCTGAAATTGTTTGATCTTTCTGACTAAGTCTGCCGTTGAGAGCTGATCCAACTACTACTGGATTTAAAGCAAGTGTGTTTGTGTCACATGGGTTTTTTATCAAACAAGAAAAAAAAAAAGGTATGAGAACAAAGAAAACGTTAGCGTTAAACAAATGCAGCCAAGGGTATTTGTGTGAATAATCTAATCTGGTTTTGAGCAAATAGTAATGTTTATTGGTAGACAAAAAAAATTCAACTATGAATTATTAATTTAACTCTGTTGTAACAACTTACTTCTGTTCTGTTTTACATACTTGTGAGTTTATACAACTTTTTTAGTTTGAAAAAATCAAGCAAACAAATTAATCTGGGAGATCTGACAAAGTAAATATTTTGATAATTGATGGAGACAGAATGTAAATCACAATCCATACTTTAAAAAAACGTACTAGTTGCTGAATGCATATCACAAATCAAGATACTATGTGCATGCAGTGAGCAGCCATGAATGTGTGTTTTTGTAGGTATTTGTATAAATGTGTCTGTAGAAATGTGTGTGTGACTAAATTCATGTCTATGAGTTTAAGTTACTGTCTGTCCTAAACATATTCACAATAGATTATTTTAATCTTGCCATGTTTTTTCAGTGACTTGCGGAGGCAACTTGCACATGGAGCTTGACTCCGATTCATTTCCTCCTCAGAGGTCACATCATAATGAATTACCTGTGCCACCACTCCTGGTAATGTCCTGTGCTGCTCAGAGCCACCATAAACATGTCACCATAATGCTCACCACTCTGCTCTACCCCACAGCGCATTTGGCCATGAGGGTGGATGGGAGAGCCAGACACTGGTCTAAATGAGAGAAGGATGTGTGTGCGTGAGAGAGAGAAAGAGAGAGGGAGAGAGGGGTCCATGGAGTGTTATTAGAGGGCAGCAGGCGTCACATCCTCCATTGCCTTAGGAAGGTTTGTTGTATGATCATCCCTTGGTTTCCTGTTGCAGGCCATCATAGGGCCCTAATGAGAATGTGTTGTTGCACCAAGTTTTTCTGCACACATACGCTGCAACCGCAGATTCACTCATTGTACACTCCCATACACAAACATTCCACACAGAGGCACGAACAATAGCCCAGAGAATTCTTCATATACAAAAAGACGTTTGTTTTACTCTGTGTTTAAATAAGTTAAGACTGATGAAGGGCCGAGTATGTTTGTTTATATGGTGAAATGCAGTATATCAAGCTTTTAATATGTGTAGAAAATTAAGAAATAAATATTTCTACTAAAAAACAGGATATGAACCTGAAGTCTGAATACAAAGTTGATGTGGTTTTTCTATTCTTTTTGATAATAATCTCCAGCTTTCTTTCATTCATCCTGATTTACAATCTTTAGTTAAGAGAGAATCCAGAAAATGACATCTTTACACGTGAAGTTCTTTGATTTTCTAGGAATATATTTCACAGAAAATCTAGCATAGCTCTGAAAATTAAGAAGCACCTAGATTAAATAATTTCACAACACTCTTATTGCTTGTCAGGTTTTTTTCCTTCTTGTCCCACACAGAGTTACTCTACCAGATATAGCATAACTACTTCTTGTTTTCTGATGGGGTTTTTTAAAATGTGAATAAATACATTTTTTACTTTCCCAGAAGGTTTCTTCTGGTTGGCCACCGAGGTGGACCACCTGTGTAGTTTGATGAAAGCGGTTCCCATCTCTATTTGAGTCGCCTTCATCCCAGTCTTTGACTGCTGGTGGCCATGACAGAATAGCAAAGACTCTGGGGGACTGGCCCCTGAAAGCCTCCCTCTCCCCAGTCCCCACCTGAGGTGTGTGTGATTTACAGTGTGTGGGAACAGATTGATCCACTGCTGTTTGAGCAGTCCGTGAGCAGGCTGCCATTCCTCTCCTTGAGGTTCATTAGGGATCTTAGGAGGGATTTCTGTACTCACGCACACACATACCAAGTCACAGCACTCAGAATAGTCTCTGCACTGCATCCAGCTTTTGGCAGCAGAGTTGTGTCGTTATGAATGTGTCTTTCCTCCCTTGTGTTTCCATGCCTCTGGCTGGAGAGTGGAGAGGTGTGCTGTCCTTTCCACTAGGGATAAATCCACTGTTAATGAAACACTTGCTTACGACTGAGGCTTTGAGAGAATTCTCCTGAGCCTTAGGTGCTGAGATTTAAGTTGTTCTTTGAGCTCATA
The DNA here is from genome assembly GCF_040054535.1 of Antennarius striatus. Classification (NCBI taxonomy): domain Eukaryota; kingdom Metazoa; phylum Chordata; class Actinopteri; order Lophiiformes; family Antennariidae; genus Antennarius; species Antennarius striatus. The sequence continues at coordinate 13,511,560 of NC_090784.1, forward strand.
ACTGCCAGTATCATAAAATTTGGCTGCTATTTCATCGTCAACCAGGCAGCTTGGCTTTAACCGCTGAGCATACGATACCTCGCATCTTTCATCATTCTGTCCACTTTTCACCTGGACTTACATTGGTTTGTTGACATGGCTTTGTGTTGCACCTTTAAAATGTGTGCTTTCTAAATGTGGTTTTGGTTGAGTTCTACTGGTCAACATCACCTGTCACCTCTTTCTTGACAAAATTAAGCCAGTAATTTATATTGTTAAAATAGTGACTGCAATCTGTGCTGAGACTTTCCTCTAGATGTGGCTGCATTTGGACTAGTGTGTGTGTTTGCCTGTTCTCTCATAGACACCATGATGGTATTTTTATGAACAGTTTTACATTTTTTCGTAATTTCAGTGGGAATTGATTTCTTCTTATGGTTTCTAGGCGTGTTTTTAAATATCTGTCCAATAAACCTAACACAGTTTTAGATGTAAATCTTAAGATATTAACTACTGCTAAGTAATTATCTACAACTTATCAATGAATGTCCATTATATGTCTTTACTATATATGCAAATTCTAATTTCTCCAATATCGATAGCAGCCCCTGGCACAAACAATACTTTTAGAGCTACTATTTTTAAGAATATACAATTATTGTAGTCAGGAGTTTCATGATTTACTAAAGACAGTCTGACCTGACATCTAAGACAATCATTGAGAGCGAATTGTTTGTTGTTGATGGTGCAGGAACACTGAGTTGATACTAATCAGAAACTTTGAGTTTTTGGAGCTAACGCTCCAAAATCTTAATAGTCATCTAACGGTGTAATCAGTTCCTCTTTGGCAGAAATTCTCTCTGAGGAGAAAGTTCCAGGAAATTTGTTTTTAAGGGTTTGGTCCAGACAAATTAAGAAACGAATAGGATTAAAACTCTGTGGATGCAATTCAGTGACTCAGACTTTTATTACAGCTTAACAAAGGTGTTGCTTACCCTTCAACCTGGAAAACTCTAATTACACTATTTTAATGAGTTTTATACCATTTACCATAGTCATTTTTGAATTATATCAAACAGGACTGGACTGGTTTAATGCTTGCACAACATATATATTCTATTAATGCTGCATTGCAGCGTTTGAGCTTTAGAAAAGCCGTAATTTAAAATTGAATGTTACAAATAGCCTTAGGTGAGTATAAATGAGCTTGTGGATGGAAACCAGTGATAGATGTAACCACATGGGGGTAGCAGTTTATCACAACTCTGTCTGAGGCAGGCAAGGAGGCTCAGCTGGTGAGTGGTAGAAGCTGTTGTTTTATGGGTAATCTCTCTTCTCCCACATAGATGCCAGTGGGAAGGGAGTGTTTGAAGTCAGGCCCACTTCACCTCAGGGTGTGGAGATTAGCTATTGTTGTACATTTAGCACTGCTGAGCAAGATGAACGTCTGGATCACAGCATGGGAAAACATAGTGTGTGTCAAGTGTGGTCATATGTGAGCAATGTGGCGTCTACAGAGCGTGGCTTTTTCAAAAGTGTCATGGAAATTCAAAGTTAGACGGTACTTAAGATGTTGCATCCTCCTTTTTTTATATTTTAAATACAAGCACCCATACAGCAGAATATGGCTTCTTATGTTTAACCATGAAAGTAGTGAAATTTTGCCATGATGAGAATGGCATCTAATGAACAGGACTGGACAGAAAGGAAACTTGTACAGAAAAAAAAGCTGAGAAGTTCACATAAGCTTCAAAACCGTGGCGCTACAGTGAGAAATTATTAATCCATGATCAATTCTTAACTGCATCCTACTTTGACAGCCAGATGTATAGGTATGAATAGGTTCATACTCATATTCAGAAACCTCGTTGAGTATCGCCACTATTACATGCAAATATTTACACTGATTACTTCAACCGTGTGTCTGGCCCAGTGCTAACACTGAAACCGCAATAATTAATCGCTCCCTCTATAAAAAATTTTTAAAAAGCCAATATAATGTACCACAACCCTACACTGTTTCATCTGTGCCTGGATAGGGCAATAAAAAGCACATACATATCAGTATGGAGACCTGGATTCACTGATATCAGTGTCTTTGCTGAGGTGTCGGAGGAACTAGGCATCCCAGCAATGGAATTAACAGAAAACTCCATGTAATCCATCACTTTGTACTTTTACATGGTGAAATTCGCCATTGGTTAAAGTGACATGTTATGCATCTTATTCTTGCTGTCTGCTTCTCTGGCTTGCTCAGACACAGACCCCCGTCTTCTGGAGAAGCAGGAGCAGCAGCAGCCGACATACGTTGCCCTCAGCTATATCAACAGGTAAAGAAATGTAACCGTTATAGGGACAGAAACTTTTCACATCGGATATACTTTTGACATTAATATTATTAGTCTTTGTCTCAGAAAGGGTTTGGCTCCAAAATTCTTACACAACGTGGAGTCTTACTACTGTGTCCTCAAATGAAATGAAATGTTTGCCCCTGTGAGCTCTGAGCAATTCAAATGTCATCTGGTGGATTGCTTAAATGAATTGCTTCAGTATTTTGTGGGGGTTTTTATTGCCCTAGGTTCATCCCTGAATAGTGGTTTAGTGGCAACAAGCCATTGTACAAGGTCTGACGCTGTCTCACAAACTGCTCTCACAAACACATGTTGATGTGGTTATAGCTTAATTTGTTAATTCCCCTTTTGCTTTAACAATGTCTGTTATTATTTTGTTTCCAGTAGCAACCCTACTGTAGCAAATCTTTAATATCACAACCTTTTAACCATCAGGACAGTCCTACACTAACAATTTTGGCCTAACAATCAAATGAGATGTCCCTTTATTATGTTAAAAAAAAAAAAAAAGATGGTGACCAGGAACAGCTCTTGTATCTCAATTCCAGGTTCATGACAGATGCTGCTCGTCGAGAAAACGATGTCGTCAAGAAGAAGGTGCAGCCCAAGTTATCTCTGGCTCTGACAGGCAATCTGTCTCGCTGCAGTGTTAATACTCCACCTCGCCACACCAGTGGAAACCTCACCCCTCCTGTCACCCCGCCCATCACCCCTTCTTCTTCCTTCCGCAGCAGCACACCTACAGGCATGTGACCAGCTTTCATTTATCTGCTTTGTGTCTTTACTTGTTGACTGCTGGCATTGAAATTCATATCCTGCACATTTGAAGGGCAGACATTGGGTTCTATGATTGGATCTTGTTTGTCTTGTCCACTACAGTGCAAGTTACAGGAAAGCGTTTTAGTTTTTTTCTGCATTCACTAGTTATGTAAAATATGCAGTTGGTAAAGTTCTCCTATTTTTAGCTCTTGTGGTTTTGAGCTTCATCTTCTTTTATTAATGAACAAAACAAATGCTGCTCATTGACTTCAGTGAAATGCATACATTCTTTCCCACAACTGGCACAGTTAGTTCAGTCTTTCCCGACATTTCCGCTGTGACGCATGAAGTAGAGATTATGGGAACTCTACCCCGATCCAACGTTGAGATCCGTCTACACTCATTAGACTGAGATTAGTCACGACCTGTCCGTAAATCAGTCTCTTTGAGAACAGCTTGTATCATAGTATGTCTTCCTATGATGCCCAGAATTATGGTGTGTCTTTCTGTCTTTCACCGTCTCACAGGTAGTGAGTGTGACGAGGAGGAGGTAGACTTTGAGGAGTCTGACAGTGATGAGTCGTGGACCACCGAGAGCGCCATCAGCTCTGAGTCCATCCTCAGCTCGATGTGTATGAATGGAGGAGACGAGAAGCCTTTTGCTTGCCCTGTGCCAGGCTGCAAAAAGAGATACAAGGTGGGTTTTGCTTGGCTTTTCTTGGATTACATACTGTACAAATAATAATGTGAATTAATTAATTGAAAGTAACATAAAAACTGATCATTTTTTTCTTGGCTGACAAATGAGACTATAGACTGGGTTTCCTGCTATTTACATAAAAAATCAGTTCTTGTTTGTGCATCACAGCATGTCAACATAGATGAATAAATCTAGTCCAATTGAGTGATGTGGGGGTTTACAGCATTTTCCATTCACATCTGGTGTGTGGTTTGGATAAATTATGTGCAGCTTGAGAAAATTGCATTGCTGACGTTAGGGGACATGGTTATGGGCGATGACTTAGTCTGAGGCAGGAGGCAGAATTAGGCATCTATTTAGGGGTGGAATAAAAAGATGGCTGCAGGAACACATTTTCTCCTCCTGATAGCCCTAATGTGTAAAAGGCAACCTGTTTGTTTTTCTTGAACGTATAGTTCAAGAAATTTTAGTTTAACCTATTACCTCATGACAATATGATCATACTGTGTATTAGACAAGTAAAGGACAAGTATCTTTTTTTTTTTTGCATCATTACAGAATGTGAACGGGATCAAGTATCATGCTAAGAACGGCCATCGGACCCAGATCAGGGTGCGCAAACCCTTCAAGTGCCGCTGTGGGAAGAGCTACAAAACATCTCAGGGTCTCCGCCATCACACCATCAACTTCCACCCACCCATCTCTGCTGACATCATCCGTAAGATGCATCAGTAGAGTCCAGCGCTCCCCTTCACGCCACTGCCCAACCACCTGAACACCATCATCACCAGCAGTGGTTGTTTCTCATTCCACTGTGGTCCTTTTATCCATAAGCCCCTTGTGTTTCCTTTGGTTTCACCTTTTATGACACTATTTTTGATTGCATGTTATTATTGTATTATGCATTATTATTAATTTTTAAATTGGATCCAGAGTGCTCAATCCTTGTAGATTTTGCACACATTGTATCATTTATTTCTTTTTCTTTATTTGGACATATGCCTGTTGACAATGAGGGTGTGTTTGAGACACTAGAATGGCCATGACAAGTCATTTGTAGTCTTCACATGTAAAGTTAGACAACGGCTTTAAAGGCAGTGCGATGTGAGGAAATACAAGATGTGTTTTTAAAGTTTTGTTTTGTTTAGAAAAAAGTCACCATTCCCTTGCAGCTTCACTGAAAGATGTGACAGGAAAATTACAGGTGGGTGTGTGTGTGTGTGTGTGTGTGTGTGTGTGTGCGTGCGTGCTGCATGCGTACGTGTGTGTGTTATAAGGAGACATTGAAGGTGACAACTTTTATACCTTTCTCCTCAAATTTGATATTTAGATTGATTTATTGGGTTTTACTTTCCTATCACAAGGTGTGTTTTTTTCATCTCTACTGTAAAATGCTTTGTGAGCACCAAAGGATTCTCTCAGGTGATGTCTGCAAGCATTTCCCGCCACAATCTTGCCCAAGTCTTCTGATAGTATTTATACATTCAGTGGGATCATGGGAACTCTATGTGCCATTGTTACTTATGTTTCTAAAGATTGAAGCAGTTTCACTTGCCAGTTTATGGTGAGAGGTCAAAGCACTTTTTTTTAACAAGTTGCCAACAAATCAATGTTTCTTTGCCAGTATCTCGTTTCTGGTGTACTGTATGTACATTTGCTACCAAAACGAGGGAAAAGGCCTTAAGAGAAGCTTTCATTGTTCCTAAGGATGATTTACACCAAACCTTCAGTGTTTTTAAGTATTGTGAGATATCTGTATGTAAAGTAGTTGCCTTGAATTGCAAACCATTCCAATCAGAGATCTTTGTATGGCTTTATTTTGATGGTTCAAATGTATCTGGATGCTGACAGCTCAGTCCAAACTGATTGCTATTCATGGACTCTTATCAAATGAAACATATTATTGTCCTTATGGATAGCAGCAATGGGGATCTTCAGCACATTTACATCTCAGTCATCTGTAAGACAAACATATGGCTGAGAATCTGTGCCTCAGTATGAACTGAGGATACCCTGATCAATTTCATCTGAAAATTAATGAATGCTGTATGTCTAAATGTCACCAGACAGGATTAATCAATATTGAGCCATTACATGCACTGCATGGATGTTAGTGTAAAGGAACTACAGTCCAAATTAGAATTGTGACAGTATTGTACTGCCATTATGGAGCAAAGTATTTGATATAGTGTACATTGAATGTATTATGTTAAGTGCATTAAATTATATTTTCGTATGTTTCTGGAGTTTAAAAACAGTATAATATAAATGAAAAGACAAAATCAAAGGTTGTTTTGAGAAAATAATGGTTGTGTACTGTATTTCTTCAAAATGCTGCTTCATGTAAACTTTTGTTACATTTAGAATAAAAGATCCTCTAACGTGCCTGAAGTGTTTATAGTATTTACTGCGCTTGGACACAGCTGACTTTGAAACAGACTTTATTAGATTGTATTAGGTACATGAAACTCACTTAACAAATCAGACATTTCTATGAATGAAATAACTTAACCATGTAAAAGAAGAACGAAGAGGAAACAGGAACATAAGCTCAGCATGCACTGATTAGCCGATGAAAAAGGGCTTGTTAAAATTCTGACAAAAAACCCCAATTAAATTATTAAAAATCATAAACACAAGGAATCAAGGCTCGCACAACATCATTGGCTTTAATTATCCTAAAATAGATGATCTGATGGTATATTTTATAATAATGGCTTAATGTAATTACTGAAGATTTATCCCTGACTGCATATCGTGCACCAAGGCTTCTCTTTATAAAGAATGTGAAAATTTGTACAATGATGTTTAAGGGCGGAACTGTTTGGTTGGATGTTTCAAATGCAAGGTTGGTAAACAAAATCTCTTTCCCTGATTCATGACATCCTGTTGGCTCCCAGATCTGTGGAACCAAAGTCGATTTACAGTCAGCATGTGAACATAGAGCAGTCTAACCTCCCAAATTATTCCACAACTCCAATTTAAGGGAAATCTGCCACCTATTTGAAAAACACTTGTCGACAGAGTCAGTAGCCCTACGATTTACACTGAATTACAATGTCATTTCAAAATGTCACATCACTTCAAAGTGTTTCTCTAAGTTGAAATAACAAAGCAAAAGTCAGTTTAGTCCTAAAGAGTGGATCTTCACACCGTTACATGCAGAGAAGAGCGCAGAGTGATTTATCTCAGTGGCGACAGGAAGTAGGCGGAGTGGACGTGCTGCTTTCTGTTGCTCTAGTCGACGCTGAGCGGGTGGCCATCGAAGTGAGTGAGCACATGATTCTCAAACACATTCTGGTCGTAGTCCAGAGGGAACTGCTCGCTGCACATGGGGCAGATTTTCCAGTGGCTCTCCACGTGTTCCTCAAACTTGTTCTGGTCATAGTTGGGTGGGAAGATGACTTCACACAGTGGGCATCGCTTCATGTCCATGCTGCACATGTGAAAAGGATAGGAAAACAGAAACAAAAAGAAAAGGTTGCTTCAAAATAGAGAAGTAATGATGTAGGCAAACAGGGGCAGAGGCTAATAGAGAGCATGTGTGATTCGACTTGGGTGGCCCACTGCTTGATTAATACCAACAAAACGGGTTGTGCAGCAGCACAAACATTTGGCACATGCTACAATACACAGGTTCAGAAAAATGTAGCACGCAGCAAACTTGGACAGCATTTACAAGAGCTTATGGATGTGACTTGAACGTTACCTAGGCTCAAAGCAGAAGCCAGTTTGTCCATCGTTAACAAATGGACTGCGAGTTTCAGTTGCTGCAGGAGGATCATTAGTATTATCCTGAAAGGGAAAACAAAATATCCTTCATGAAAGAAAACCAAGCATATCTGTGAAGACTTAACACGGTGGACACAATGAAGTCAGACTGTAGTGAATCTTACATCACTGTTGGTTTGCTTCTCCTCCGACTCTTCGTGGCCTTCTGGCCTGCTATGGTTTCGGGAAGGTTGGATGCACACTACATTACTGTCCCAGGAGGGTGGGCCCACAGGGGGCAGCCTAAGCAGCTGGTCAGCTGAGAGCTCCTCATCTTCTTCATCTGCAAAAAAGATGATTCAGACACGACTGTAAATACATGACTGTGTAGGTTCTCAGTTATCCCGGTCATGGTTATCCAAAGCCGTTTAAATCAATCCACTGCACTTAAAGAAAGGTTCAGAAATGAAGACTCCTCTAGGATGAGAGGCGAAACGTCTTCAAGAAACTTTCTAAAAGTCCAGTGGATTGATTGAACAGCTTTGGACTGTAAATAAAAATAATTTATTTCTGCATTTCCACAAAAATGTTAGCCTGTTTCTGAAAAGAAAACTAACCCTTTGAGTCGGAGACGGAGTAAGGGTTCCCAAAATGCAACTTGCTGGGGCTTTGAGAGACCAGAAGAGGAGTGGGGGCATCTTGGGTGTATGGGACAGGGTACTGCAGGAATAAAGGCACACTGGACTGGTTACTCTCCAAACTGGTTTTCTCACCTCCCGCCTGCTCTCCCATCTCGCTGTTACTGGCCTGATGACGCTCCTGCAGAAGAAACAGATGCATTTACATGATTCTGATAAAAACACAGACCAGAGGCAAAAACAAATGTTAGCATGGGCATAAACCTTTTTTTCTGAGGAGCCAATTTAGTTTCATCTGTAAATGCCTGTCGACATATCAATACATCACTGTTTTCAGTCACACGCAGCACTGAAGCTCTGACTTTTTGTTTTTTCTTGCTTAATCAGAGCTTTCATGAAAAAAAAAACTCTTCTTGTTTTCAAAGGGAAAAGGACGCTGCGTTTTATTGATGTTAGTTGCAGACGCCAATTTAATTTACAGTCTAAACCTCAAATTGAGTCATTCTGCTCCTCTTAGCTGCAACAACATTACACTAAAGCAATATTTCAGGCCAGTGAGGACCTTACTGTGGTTTGAAGTAATTGAATGGAAAATAAGAAGTTATTTACTTTGCTTCAACAATTAGAGACATATTAAACATAGACCAGATCAGGATTGAGAAAACCAAAAAGGAATGGGACTTTTCAGGCAATTGTAAAACGTGGAAATTGAAAGCTGTGACCAACCCCTTCCAGTTTTTCCTTCTCCTTCACAACAAGTGCTAGAGCGTCTTTCAATTCTTTCAGCTCCCGTCCCTTCTCAGCTACCTGGCTCTGACATAAACAAAAGAAGAGGACAAGAAACACAGTCAAGCGTCAGACATCTGACATGTGCTGCTGATTTGAAACTGCATTATTGAAATGCTCTCAGAACTCAGAGCCAGACATTAAGTCATCACAGCCGTAAAATGCATCCCTTTGCAGAGGACTGATTTATCTACAATAGAGCTTAAAGTGACACAGCCCGTTTGGATTCTTCTGAGACACTAAGCAAATATCCGCCAGACTTGAGCCAAGCACAGCATTAGCCAAGCAACTGGAGATGACTCCACAGAGCCACGCTTTGCTTGTTCCTGACATAAACACCAGTAAAATGTCGTCTCACAGATAAACCTGCTCATAAACAACACTGTCAGAGCAACTGAGAGATGGTATCAAAGGCTCAGTCCCTGAGGTAGGCCAGCCACAACCACCAGGGAAAGCGCAGAAAGTGTTCAAAGGGAGCAGCGTTACCGGCAGCTGAATGAAGGCGAACCAACCTTGTAGCGATCTTCCTCTGACGCTAACTGCAGTTTCAGGTTCTCATTTGTCTTTAACTGTTCCTTAAATTTCACTTCCATCTTGGCCAACTCATCAGCAATCATGCAGCTACGATCCTTCTCTTCCTATAAAGCAATCATAAATTAATCAAGCCCTCTCTTCAAGTTTCTTTTGTCTTTTACTTTGAATAGCACATTCCAAATATTTCAACTTTGGAGAACACAGTTCTTTGACGATAGGGTCTGAACATCACGGTAAGTAAATGGTAAGATTCTTACCACCAGCATCTGTTTGCATTTCCTGTACTTGTCGTTCCGATCGGACGCCTCCCTGCTGATGCCTTTGAGCTTCTCCTGGATGATGGCCTCCAGCATTGGATCAGCAGACCCTGGACTTCCTGTAAAGACAACACAGTTTGCAAATAATTTGCTTAGGAAACAAGTCCGTTCTTCTGTTTATTCTTAAAAAGTATTTTGAATTACTCGTATATCTAACTAGCTATTACAATTTCTCTTGACTTTATGACAATGGCTCTGATGCTGTCCAACCATTACTGCTGGCTGAGAAGCGCTCATTGACAAAAATGGGCCAGCACCACCAGCAACACTGACAACCCCAAAGGAACTGTAATAAACATTTTCGTTCAGCCATGACCACTTGGATTTCTGTTTCAATTTGAGAACCCCTCCAACAAGACGTTTTCAGACGTTTTACCTCCAAACTTGACTGCATCTCAGGCAACAACAAGGAGGTAATACAGACACCTAGCCAGAACCGTGTTAGGACGGAGTAACAAGAACCACCTAGAGACAACATCAGCAAAACTAAGATAGTGGTGATGGATTTCCAAAGCAGAAAGATTCCACCATGTTGATACAGTTGTTCTATCAGTTTGTAGTGACCACAAGTGTCTTATTTGCAGTGATGTATTGAAGAAGTGGCCCAGGGAGCTTAGTCTTTAATCAATTCTCACCCTTACCCTACAACATCCTTGATCAATAAAGGTACAGTACGTCTTCCTCTCTTTTATGCAACCTGTATGGCACAAAACTCCGCCAAGCAAATTTATGAAGCCTCTTATGCCCTGACCACCCTACTGCCACTGACTGTTTAGGACAAACACGGCGTTTTCAAGTAGCCCTTTTACACAAAGGACTCATTCTAGTAGAGAAATCATTCCATACCAATTAGAGTAGAGCACTTCAGCTGATCATCACAGATGATACCATCTCAAAAGCTAAACATATGTTCTGCCTGCCTTACCAAAAATCATCACATTTTTTCCAGAATTATAATAGCATTATCCTCCTTACAAATGCACATGCAGATGTGCAAACAAATAAACAATAAGCATCAAACACATAGTCTTCACCAACACTTGGTGGAGGTAGTAGAATTATTGATTAATAACAGACAAATACAAAGTATAAATTAATTGTCTGGACAGCTAACAAATCATCAGTTTGAATATCATTCTTCTGTCTGTAGCTCACAGATGTAACGTACCTGGCACGGATGTGTCTGGACTCACTGAGGCAGGGATTATTGTGGCTTCTTGTGCAAAGCTTCTTTTCAGCTCCTACAGACAAGAGAAAAAGTGTCAAAATCACTTCAATGAAGCGCAAATTAGAGCAGGCATGGTTGGCAAGGCTAATCAAAAACATATCAATACAAATAGAAATTGCTGAAAACAAGAAATCAAAATTTTACAGTGAATTATATATTTGTGTATTTTATAGACTTTTATTCAATTCATGTAAGAAAAATAACCACGATTATAAGTTAAAGAAGCACATTGAATGTTGAAAAATAGGAATTTGCCTAATCTTTTTCCAATCAAAAAAGAGAGTAGGTCCTTTTAACTCTGAGGAGACTAGTGACGAGTGATAGGCAGGAATTGGTGACAGAAATTGAGTCCAAGTTCAGTGCTTTCACTGGAGAAGTGTACAGTATGTGTGTTGGTTTCACGTGGGCCCTACCCCTTGATGTTCAGAGAGTCTAAGCACTTGTTTTTGCAGTCGCTGACATTCCTTGTATTTCTCCTTGTAGTGCTCTGCAGCCATGTGCAAACGCAGCTTCAGGTCCTCCACCTCTCTCTGCAGCTCCATTACGACAGCAGGATCTGTAGTTTCTTCTTCTGTTTTGGTCTGGTGACAACAAACATTACCAAAGAACAGATCAAACATCAAGCACAGCAATGAGCCAACTGATGTAACGTAGAGAGGTTATGTGCTACAAAACAAGTTCTCCTGTTTTTCATTTAGAGTATTGTAGATCTGGTCAGGTCTGAGCTAAGAAAGGCACAAGCAGTAAATCCCCCCTCAACAGATTTCATTATCATTATTGTGTTGTGTTTGACCAATTGTGTTAGGACAATAAAAATACAATGACGTCCAATCTTTCAATTTAGTTGTTCTGTGAAAACATTTTTGTATTTAAATATACAGTATATATCGCAATAAAAAAAGTAAAACGTATCTTTGTACTTTGCAGCATTCATGGAAACTACAAAATATTTCATTTGGGAGAAGAGAGTGTACTTTTGATAGGCACAAGATTTCTGCAAACAATGATGAGAACGGATTCCTTGGCAGAGGTAACATCACGTCAGCTTGAGGTGTAAAGACTTGCAGAGCTCATACAACATTCCACTGTTCGTACAGATCTGCATCTGTACCCAAATCTACCATATTTGCTTTTTTTGAAATTCTGAAAGATAACAGTATGTCACATCCATCAAAGGATTATTGAACCTCTGTGTTTATAAGATACACAATAGAAGTACTTCCAGGTTTCTTGCCCTGATCTTTACAATGGATTCTTTTTTTAAAATCAAGATCGAGGTATTATCCTATGAAAAACTAATGATAATGTAAAAAGAAAAAACAAAAGAGGAACACCCTGTCCAAAGTTAAAGGAAATGGAACAAATTCCTGGTGGCACCACATCATCCAGAGCCCTGGCTCACACCTTATCAAGTTTCAATGAAAAAAAAAAACAACAACAAACAAACACAGCCTGTTAGTAGACTGATCATCATCCTTACAGCTTCCATCTTGGCCTCTGCCTTCATCTGTTCTACCAGACACTCCAGACGGACGCACTGTGCCTGAGCATCAGCTTTGGCCTGGCGAAGGGCATCAGCCTCCAGCTTCATGTGGTAGAGTTCAGACATGGTCCGGTCGCGGGTGCTGGAGGCATCCCGCAGCTCAGCAGCTAACAAGGAGGACTGCTGCTGGTTTGCCTGGAGCTGCTCCTCCTTCTGCCGCAGCTGCTCCTTCAGGGCCTTCATATCTCCCTGCATGAGGCCGACCATTAGAGATGACAATTAATGTCATTATATAAATAGTTTTTTTCCTTTTGTTATCATTTAGACTCTTCATCTTATCTTATTAGCAAAATAATCAGTTCAAATAACACGGAAAACAACTTGACAAACTTTGACTTTTAATGAATTCAAAGCAAAAATCTTTTTACCAAGGAGGGAACTTTGGCCAGGATCTCTCTATACTGTTTCTCCTTCTCAGTGAGACATGCCTGCAGGCGTCCCACCTCCTCTTTGAACTGAGCGATGGTGTTTTCTTTGTTCACATCCACTGACTTCAGCATCTGCAGCTCTGCACTCAGCTTAGTATTCTCCAGCTCCCGGTTTTTCAGGTGAATCTGAAACACGCAAGGCCACATGCAGGCAGAAGACATTATAAAACATGAGATTGTTGGCTTCTGCCTGGTTTATACAACGCAAATCATGATCATGTACAAAGTACGTATAACTATTAAAATTAATGTTGCGTGAACTCAATTAAAAAAACAACAACTGGGATAGGCCCATAAAGTTTTCTTTCTGCAATAGCTCCAGTGTGATGTTGCAAGTGAAATAACGTATAGCTTTTTGGCTAGATTTCCATGACGACATTACAACATGTGGTGCTCCCAGTTCCTGTGCAAAGCTCACCACAAAAAAGACACAGAACCACCAAACGGATCAGAAGATTACAGAATAAGCCATGCCCTGTTCAGACGACTAGCTCGGGAAGGAACGTGCGAAATAAATACACCAGGAAGAAACATTAAAGAAATGACAAAATAACCAAGAAAAATAATCATCAATTTAGGAAAATCTAATAAAATCAAAAAACTGTCATATCCAGACATGGAACACAATGATCATGTGATCTGAAAGAACATAGCCAGTACCTTCCAAAATCCTGGGATCATATTTTGTGCTATTAATCTTTATGTGATAATGAAACTCTTGTCCATACATTATTATACTACACAGGACATTACCTTGTAGAGCTCCTTCTCATCTTTCTCATTCTTGAGATAAGACTCCAGTGCCTCCTTCTCCGTAGTAAGTTTCTTCACTCTATCCTTGAGACTGAAAAAAATGTCATAAATACTGTTATACACAGTGGTGGGCAATACATCTTGTGAAAATGTCCACATGCGACATTTGTAATAATTTGAACTAACATCCCGTGACTTAGCCTGACCTACTTTCAGGGTAGGTTAGGGTACCCTGAAAGTAGTACCTGACTAGTGCATAGACTAGTGCATATGGAGAAGGCCAGTGTAAGTAAGATCATAGATCAAAGCTAGTGCATAGACAGCTCAAAGCACTAGCTTTGATCTATGGTCTTACACACACTGGCCTTCTCCCACGTCTTTCTATGTTATCCGGTTCGAGTGCACAACAGTTGAAATTTGACCTTGACCTAGTTTTCTCAAAGTCAAGATCATCATCTAATTTTCATCCCCTTTGCTGCCCGAGTAATGTGCTTTTTGTTTGCGCAGATATTTGGTAGATACAGAAGGAAGGACGAACGAATGAACGAACGGACGAACACACAAACGCTGACAATTACAATACATCACTGCTTTGAAGCGAGATGTAATTATGATCTTTTCAACATTTATGCCATTTTTTATTCAACATTCAGACAAAAACAGCAAACTGTGTTTACTACTGAATTGATTTTACAGTTAAACATATTTAGAAGATGATGTCTTAATAACCTAATTATTGCAAAATGTTCCTTAATATTTTTTTAAACAATGACAAATAAAATTCTAAAGTTTCATCTTACTTGTCCAGCTCAGTTTCCTTTTTAAGGCCCTTCTGTGTGACTTCAATCAGATCCTCCTCCAGCTGTAGAACTCTGGATGTGGCCTCTTCCAGCCTCCTTTTCACCTCCTCTTTCTCCTCTTGAAGGGATTGGGAAGAATTCTGCACCTCCTGGAAGACAATAAAATATAATACTTGACCCAAAACAAAAGATTCAATCCAGCAGAGGAGATATTCCACTACATTATTTGTTACTCCTTCCATATGAGAGGTCAAAAATTAATAGTAACCTTCTAGTGTATAACTTTCAACTATAGAATCTAAAATTGCTTATTAAACAATTTTCATGTTTGAAATGAAGAATCAAGAAAAATGACGTTTTTTTAAAATTTATCTATATTACAATTTGTTTATAGACAGAATTTTGGATTCTTTATATTCACACAACATAAAAAAAATCATATAAAAGTATGGTCATAAAATTAACAACCACAAACCTGTAATCATGTATTCATCTGAAAGCCATTCTAAAACCATCAAATTTATGGCAGAGAACAGCAATATGCATTATTCCTGACACTGCTTTTAAAACTTAATGTTATGCTGTAAAAAGCTGAATTCATATCTGTCGGAATGTAATTTATACTTTAAGTGCATCATAAGTTTTGGTACCTCTGTATGTTTTGCAGTCTTTCACTAGGGGGTGCTAAAGCACTATTAGGACAGATAAGTATCACCATCAATCATGTGACTGAGTACTTTGAGTGGTATGCTCAGTTCTGTTCTTCTATCTACAACAAAGAACAGCAATTCTTTTATGACAGAAAAGGCACAAGGCCTTTTGCTATTAAAACAGAAACACTTCTTCCCTCTCCTCTTTATGGTGTCACTCTGTCTGCTTCCAAAAGTTGTCTAAATCCATTCTCTGCTTACTTGGTTCTCTCTTCTTAGCTGGGCGCATGTTTTTTTCTCCTGTTCACACTCCTTCTGTAAGGTCTCCTTCTCAGTTTCCAGCTGGCTCTTCTCTTGCTGCAGGAGGGCCATGTTTTTGACCAGCTCCTCTTTCTCTCGCTGGGTTTCTTCCACCTTTTGCTGCACATAAAGTTAAATTGTTCAAGATGTTCATTGCACTAACAAAGTAGTCAACCGTGCTCAAATGCTCCACTGGACTTTAAAGAAAGTTTCTTGAAAACATTTCGCCTCTCATCCAAGAGACTTTCTTAAAGTCCAGTAGATTGATTTAAACAGCTTTGGACAAACATGACATGGATAACTGAGACCCTACACAGACATAGTCCATTGTGCCCATTCAGTAAACATTATTGTTCACTACTGTACATGACGTCCTTATTAAACTAGCGTGAAGTCAGAGAATGGGACAACTAATTAAGAACAGGACACGTATATATAATGTTGCCAAGGCAGACCGTACCTCAAGGAAGCCTGCCTTGGTGGTGACCACCAGGATGTCAGAGTTGCACTCATCCTCCACAGTCAGCAGTTCATCTTCTGAAGGGCTGCTAGCACGAAACTGGAATGGCGTGCTCGCTCCCCTGATCTCCCCTTTGTGGGTCACATAACAAAACTGATAGAACTCACCATCATCATTGGGCACATAATAACCTGGGGAGGAAAGGCATCTAGTCAGTGAATCATTGTGTGAATCAAAACAACCATAAAGCCACCCAGTCCATACTGTGTATTTATTCTCAAGTGAAAACAAAGCAGTTATAACTTTGAGATAAGTGTCCTTTCCTCAGTTGTAACTCTAAAGTGTGAAAGTATAACTTATAGAAGTAAAAAAGCATGCTTTGGTGGTTCTGTGGTCTGAAACACACACCACACCTCTTCAGGGTTATAGGGTTTAAATTTAGAAAGGATGTATTTCACCATTTTTTTTCTAAATCTCCATTACAGAAAAAAGTATGAAAGACAAAAACACATAAACTTGTGGGTCATTAACCTCAGAAAATATCAGTGGGGAACATTTCTCTTTCAGCTATATCCACCAATTTGGAAACAATCCTCTGAACAGACCTCTGATATGCGGTTATTAAAAGGTGTCAAAGTTATATAAAAGTATGGTATAATCTTACCCTGAAAGACCACCGTTCTGTAGACCGCTGTGCCTTCAACATAGTTCTCAGGAAGAGGTGACCACAAGAATGTGTAATAGTCCCTCGCTGTGCTCCAACCAACCTGTGAGACATTGTGGGGAATCCATTCAAGCAGACATTCCCACCACATCAGTGTAGGATAATAACAATGGAGGATTAACAGGGAGACTTCCTAGAATCCACACAGTGCCACTTCCAAAATATCTCCAATCGGTTTATTACGGTAATCATGTGGGATGTGATGATAGTGTAAGGCATCGCAAACTGTGATTTTTTATTTTTTTTCTGAACAAGAAAAGTGATCACTTCTTTAACCACTCCAGCTCCTCATCACCACGTGCATGTGGCCTGGCCCTGGTCATGGACAAGCCCAACTGTGAAAATGTAGCTACAACTCACTTTGAACAGGAAGAGGAAAATAGGTGAAAATTTTATACATAGGTGACTTGAAAATGAAAAGCAAAATGTAATTCTATTTGCATTTTATGTGTTGTTAACTGATGGTTGATGAGGGGGGAGCATAGAAAATACATCCATAACTCCAGCCTGGTGCCATAAAACTGTCAAACAAAATCAGAGTCACATTGAGCTGGCTGGCTTGGTGTGCACACTCAGGCACACTTACGAATCCACACCAGGCCATGTCAAACATACCCATTACACCAACCACTGCCTTGTAGATAAAGTTATGTGATGTAAATGTAAAAGTTTTACCTAAACTAAACAATAAATGTTGGTGTATACAGATTGCAGTTTATGTACTGCTAAAACATATGTTTTTGGTTTGTTTCCACTATGTGAGTACTTTTCTTTCTCACCTGCATTCAAGCTACAGCTACAATACCACAAGTGTTCATCTGAGTCACAGATAGAAAGCCCCAGTGCTCCAGTCACTAGTGCAGGACCAGCCTCCAGCAGTAAAGAACAGGAAGCAATTAAAACATGCACCTAGTTAGTGAGTGTCATTACTGAAGGCTAGCCTTTACCAGTCCACTCATTAAAGCTGCAGAGGTGGTGGTGGGTGACAGGAACTCCTTTACTTACAACAGACTGGTCTGCTATATACATGTAAGGAGAGGTATAGACATTGCAGAAAAAACTGGACTGGTGACTGGAACACAGCTTCTGCGCACTGATAACAAAGACAACGCTGCTTAAGTCAAAGGCAGAAACTAAATGAGTCATTTAATGCAACAGATATCTCTGTCAAAAATGTCACCACTAGCTAAGAATAGTCATATTTCTGCAAGAAAGCCAAAAGAAGCCCATGTCAAGTTGGCAGCAGCCGCAGGATGTAAAGTATTGTCTCTGTGCCAGTCAGACAGTATAAAATCAGGAACAACCTGCTCATTAATCACACAGAGATGTGCTGGAAGACAGGTTAATTATAACACTGCTAGCTTTCTCCTAGTCCACCTAAACAGCATGTCCCAACAACATTCCTCCCTGAAGGAACATGGAGTTCCCATCACACAGTAGCACATGTTCCAAAATTAAAGGGCCAACAGCTGCTCTTCTCCACATGCAAACATGAACCAGTCTCCCATCTATTAATTTTCATTGATGAGCAAACAAAAATGATAAGTTTAAATTACATGTACAGGATTCAGCATCATTAAAATCAAAATAGAAATGCACTAAAGTGTTAAAAAAAATAACAAGAAATTGCTCGTATCCAAACAACTAAGGGTAATCATTCGCTCACGCTGGATCAATGTGTAGCATATGGAAGTACCTTTGTAAAAGCCAAGCTGGCACCAAACTTCACATCTGTCAGCACTGATATGAACATTTACGTGATTCACAATCCTGCCCTCAGCTTTTCCGCTCAAGAATTTGGTGATTTTATACTCTGCAGTACCAGTTGGTGCCTACCTCAAGGCTAAACATAATGTGATGTGGAATTCAGCTATGACGGAGTGTTGAATCCAGCATTCAAACAGCCTCTAGACATTACTTGATTTACTTACAATGGTCTGACGTGACCTTTTTTCTCAGGAGGATTGGTACAAATCTCTATCGATAACATCCAGTTCATAAATCCACAAAGAATTATCATTGATAATACACACTAAATAAATAAAATAAATAACAAACATAGAAAGTGTGATAAGATGTGTTTCCTGTGCTTTATTCTCATGTGTGGTCGATAGAACAGAATGTCGGTCTTGTAGAGCCAAATGTTTCACACACTTTCGAATACAGCTGGGCATAGCATGTGAATAGTGTGATAACCATGTGTTAATAAATAAAATGTAATAATAATGACAAAAATACTCTATAAAACAAACCCTGACTTAAGTTTTGGGATGCTGTGTAAAATGTAAGTAAAGACAGTACTCAATAATTTACAAATCACTAAAACCAATAGTGGAACTGAAAAAAAGACTTAAAAATTAAAATTTAAAATTAAATTGTTTGTGAAAACAAAATTTTGCAAAGGTAGCATGTTTCAAAAATGATGTAACAGACTTATCTTTTCCACTGTGTTGAATCACCTCCTTTTTTTAACCGGGACAATGAGTTCAGCAGCAAAATGTGGTTTGTCATTTATCTTACAGGAAAAGATGCTGTCTGCTTGTCAGTGTATGTAGCCCCAACTCCTTTATATATCCTTCAGCACTAATGGTGCCCTCAATAGCATGTGCAGGTTATCCATGCTATGTGCTCTTATGCATCCCACATCACCAATGATGCTGACAAAACTATGCAATGACAGCAAGGCGAGCAGTCTACCTAGAGGACTTCTAGGATTTTTCAAGAATGATTTCAAACCACAGGACAGTTCTCTGTTTCAAGAAGTGTTTCTGGAAGCGTTTCTGAATCCATGTCGTGGCATCTACCTCAGAATCCTGTCTGTTTTCAATACAGTGACATCATTGACAGACTACTGTCTGTTTTTAATACGGTGATGTCAACAAAAAAATCTTATAGGTTATAGTAATGGCAACTTCAGAATCATGTCTGTTTTCAATACAGTAACATCTGATGGTCTGAAGGTTTAATACTGATTTTGTAATTTGTCTATTGTGTACATATTTTTTAGAGTCTCTGAAAATTTCAATGATATTGTCACAGGGTACACAATGAAATTTCATTTCACATTGAAAATCTTTGCAATTAAATTATTAAAACATTATTCTAACTATTGCACAATTTGCCAGGGCAGTCTCTCACTGAGCGGTGAAACACTGTGGTGAAAACAGCAGTCTAGTGATCATAGTATGTATACTGAAATATTGAATACAGTGAAATTCTTTCTTTTAAGCTTTCATGTCTTTGATTATGACTTCTTTTATGAAATTATTACCAGACTATTTAAGACTTGTAATAAAAAATACAAGCCAGTAATTCAGCACACACAATCATCTGATTAATTTTCATCTACAACCATATCCATGATGAACACTCTAAGGTGTGTTGAAGGTCAGAGTGTTCTGTTCCATGTGCCAAGTATATTTTTAAATGACAATGGCAATATCCAATATTATTCAGTTGTAGTAACCACTGAATTAATCATGTTTTTAGTAAAATCAAAGTAATGTGTGATTACTGCTGAAATAAATTTGGAAGTATAGATATAAAGCATTGAAATGTACAGATTCAAAGACCGTCTATCATGTTTGGATAGTCAATATTTTCTTTCAAATGTTTTTGAGATTTTTTTTTAGTATATTGTTAATAATATGCTATGCTTGGTACTGTAAATTACTCCAAAACAGTTTATAAATCCAACATCTGTGTTTTCTTGTAAGGCCTCTATAATATATGGTATTTCGGAGGGTCATTCACCTTGAATATGCCAACCCAATCCTTTGGATGTGGCTTGATGAACTGTGTCAGGGTGTAGTGACACTCCAGGGCAGCATGGGGCAGGTAACTCCTCCCCACATTCTGGAAGATGACGTGAGCAAAGTTTGATGTGTCCATGTTGGTATTCAAATCACTCAGCAGGAGCTGCAAAGTACAAGACAAAATATATAATTACAGCAGACATAATAATTAAAGCAGCGAGTCAACACTAGGCGATGCATGAGATGAAGCAAAGAAGAAAAACGCTTAAATAAAGAAATATTAAAAAATGTCTATCTTCTGCATAGATTGAGAACTGTTCATTTGATCTCAATCACAAATGTCTGGTGCAATTCGGGCATGTGACATGTACTCAATGGGGGGTGGGGCTCAAGCCTGCACTCAGCTTAGTGAGTGCAAAAAACACAAAGTCAGTTAACATGTACAATATATTTCATTCTCTGAAGGCACAAAGCTCCAATATCGCAGACATTTTTACATCAACACTGTTATTACTGTACTGCTGCTGTTCAGGTGACATTACACCATGCATCATCAACTTTGTCCTTCTTCAACCATTTAACATTTTCTGTTTACTTTAAAGGCCATGGACAATGGAGAAAATGGCTTAAAGTCACTGCCTAATTCAAACTCTATATTTATAATTATTTCCCATGAAAGTGGCTGATTGAAATACTTTTGCCAGTGATTACCATAACTAAATATACTTAAATGATCAGATTCATGTCATTCATGAAGTACTTTAATCAAAGCAGTCACATGGAAAAAGCCTGAGACGGGCTCCAATGGAGCTGTGACCCACAAAGAGGACAAGCTGATGAAGATGAGACGACTGCGATCATCTCGTCTTCAACAAAATAGATGGATCGATACGGTGTTGCATTGTGAAATCCAGGAGATTGAAAAGGGCATCCAACATCAATTTTACATTAAGAAACCCTCATGAGGTCTGTGACAGAAACGTTTACATCTAACATAAGCTTAGACATAACACAAGTAGAAATAAGATAATTACACCTTTCAAGATTCATTTAATTGGTTTAATTTGTGTGTAATATTTTGCAACTACATGAAGACACTGATAACTAATGAATATTTCACTGTTGCCATTTTTCTTTATGATAAATAGTATGCTAATTTTCCAATATACAGAATATTCTTATCACAGAGTTTCTGACTGTTAAGAGAAGTATACATTTTTCTTTAGTCAGGCATCAACATGGTAACTTATAAATTATTTGAATCTAAAAAGGAAATCTAATGCTGAAGCTACTAAAATTTCCCAAAATGCATCGGTAACCAAACAACAGACAACGGCGTACAGTATCTGCACTAAAACCTTACTTACATTACGGTTACTAACCCTATATGCGTATTAATTAGGATTTTCACCACTTTAAGTAAAATAATAAATGCGTTTCGTATTGCTACGTCATTTTCGACATATTATTACAGTATAACTGTGTCGTATTCAAATATTGTATCTATATTTAAACTTAACCTTTAACACGATCATACTATGAACGCTCGCACTACTTTTGCTGGGCCTCAGCTGATTTTAAAAAAAAACAAACACGCAATCAACGTCAGGCCTGTGGCAGCCTTTACTACATATAGTTGTGGTTGACAACAACTGCAACATTTTTCATTCTGATGAAATAAATTGACACGGAGTAGAAATTTGTTTAAGAACATGGCTAATAAGAGAAAATCCCAACTGACAATTGCAAGCTACGAAGCGAGGCCTGAAGTGAAGTCACTGATCCTATCTCGCTAGGAGAGCTACGACGCTAGCAAGCTAGCGCTTAACTACACCAGATCACACTTAAAACAGTTGAAAACAAGATCTTTGTATAGTGTTTATGGACTACTAACCCACACTCATCTCGATTATGTAAAACCGTTGCATGAAGTAAAAAAACTTTACAACATCAACATAGACAAACAGTCGCTAACTACAGATAAATGTGTTCAACCGGAGGACGAGCGTAGCTAATGTAAACAGCGACGTTCTCTCACGAGGTAGCTTCCACAAGACTTGAAAAACGGACAGGATATCAACAATCGTTGTGTTACTAAGCAGGATTATGAAAATTAACCTTGAACGTACCCAACTGCCATGTTGTACTGTGGCTGGAATCTGAAAGTATAATGAAAACAATTGTTGACGCAGTTCAGTGCTTTCCCGTCTTCTCTTCCTGGAATAATAACAACATACGTCATTTCCGGGACCTGCTTGGGAATATCCACCGATCTAATGTTAAAACACAAAAGCCATTAAAACAATGTCAAACAAAGATTATAGTGTGAACTTAATTTTATCTTTATCTGTATAATAATTTATATAAGTACTAATTACGCAAATCACTGGATCATAATGACTCTGATGCATTGCTAATACAGTGTAACTACTGAACTTAGTCCACAATAACGTCATCATTCATCACTTGATTGTATTTTATAGTTACGTACTATCTGATGGTATTGTGAAATAAAAATAAGACACCTCATTTTAAAAACGTAAAATGTCATGACATATCGACCTACTCGAAATACAAAATACAAAATAGTACTTATGTAAAGTAAATAGGCCACACTTTCAAATTAGCTCTACGTGTCAAAATGTAATTATTACTGTTTAAATAGATAGTTTAAATATATAAAATACCGCCACTGAAGCCGGTTGCGGCTTTTGAAAGAAGCTTTTAAAAATCACTTAGAACCCAAGTAAGCTTTCGATGTGTATTATCAACAGTAGAACATTACCATTAATATTACAATCATCGGGGGATTGCGTCTTCCTCAAACGTAAATGTACAAAGAATGCACCGTCTTCAATGACGACGCACCTCCGGGAACCCTCCCCTAAATTTCATTGGCTAAATTAGAAGGCCCGTGCTGGCCTTTCTGCTATTTGATTGGTTGCATAAATTGTCATTGATACACGTTTGTTTCGTCATACGTAAGGTCACAAGGAACTAAGAATGGCGGCTGTGTTGAGAGGCACTCGTTACCTAGTTGGAAAGTGTATCAACCATGTTGACTTTGCATTCGGTAAGAAGATCCAAGGGATAGTCTGTATGCATTTTGCACCACACTGCGCGACGCTAAGATATTCGAGTTGTTGCATGGATGTTGTTGGGGACACAAAAAGTGCACTTTTTGTCTAAAAATGTTCGGAGATGGCTTAACATTGAGACGGGAGTGAGCTCTGAAGTACATTCCTTCTCTTTTGGCTGTAGATTCTTTTACTGAAGCAATGGGATCATACTTATAGCCTCTCGATTGATTTATACAGTCGCTGAAGTGTGAATGTTAATGTCATTGTGTCCTACTGTATACAGTATATGTATATAAGGAGAATTATTCGTTGTCCCTCATGTTAAGGATTTCAAGAATAATGGAAGGGTTCCTTTACAGCTTCTGCAAAAGATTAACGATAGAGCCTCTTCTTTGTCCATCATATTCTGTGTGTGGTTAAACAAATAATCAAAGAACCTCATCCAGTGAATGTATTTTTTTAAACGTTTGTTTGAACTTCAACAGGATGTAATCGTCCTTTTCTTTTGAATTCTAGGTGTTGTGTTATCAGGCAACGATTTAATTGAAGTGCATACCTTTAATTTAATTGATGTTTGAAATATCTGCAAAAAAAATACACCTAAGACCTTAAATAAATCCTGTAGAAAATAATAAGTATGCCTGCTGGCTAACAAAAGTGAACACACAGTTTTGTCCTTGAAGGTGTTACAAGCATTCCAGGTGTTATCGTTCATTCATCTGACCTTTTAATGTTGTAGTTTCCACAAGGTCTATGGCCTCAAAGACACAGGTGGGGTTTGTTGGGTTGGGTAATATGGGAAACCCAATGGCAAAGAACCTGCTGAAGAATGGATACCCAGTCGTTGCTACGGATGTGTTCCCAGAGTCATGTAAGGAAATACAAGAGCTGGGCGCTCAGGTAAGAGTGTAAAATGTTCATAATCAATTTTAAGTAGTTTTCATTTGTTGTCTTCTTACCTTGTGGTTTTGTGTGTTTTTCAGATTGTAGATGATCCTGCAGAGGTGGCAGAAAAGGCTGACCGCATTATTACCATGCTCCCCTCTAGTCCCAATGTCATAGATGTGTATACTGGACCCAATGGCATTCTCAAGTACTGTACACTTTGTTTTTTCTCTAATACTGATGTAATAACCTCCTGGAGTTAAATCAGCATCTTAGACGTATACTTTTTTCAACAGAAAGGTAAAGAAAGGCTCACTACTCATAGACTCCAGCACCATTGACCCTGCTGTTTCAAAGGAAATGGCTACTGCTGCTGAGAAGATGGGAGCAGTTTTTATGGATGCACCTGTATCAGGAGGTAACTTTTATTGTTTGCAGTGCAATATAGGTTGCGTAATATTTATTACAATTCCCTAAACATTTTTATACGTAAACTTAGTTGTGTCTTAATCCAGCTAAAGCCATGCAGAGTAACACAAAACTCCTCCCAAGTTTGTTTAAAGATGTTTATATAAGTCTTAATTCAACTACTGTACATCTATTTTATTTACTTTGTGCTATGAAGAAAACTCATTCAAATCACATAAGGTCGCAACTAAGTCTGGTTTTTAATCGTGAATAATTTAATAATTGTAATAATTATAATAATTATTTGGCCACTAAAATTGTGATATTTTTATGCTGTATCACTCACCTCTGTCACCAGCAGTAAAAGAAAATGGAAGTCTGAGGAAACAATATAGGAAAAGTAGGAAAAATATACATAAACAATTATCAGTTTGGTCCTATGTGTTTTCTGTAGTTCAATCAATAAACTCATCATTTCAGTTGTAAATTATTGAAAAGGTAGTTTCTCTGGTCTGGCTTGTGTGAGAAGGAAGTCCACTATACATCCACAACTGCCAAAGAAAAAACTGTAATCATTTGTAAATCCTTTCAGACAAAGCATTCAGTTACAACTCAATCTCACTCAATGTTGAGCAGAAATGTATGCTTTTTGAATGTGATGCCAGGAACATATGTAAAAGGTTCATGGAAACAAAAAACTGGGAAATTTGTGCAACGTGTAAAAAGCCACCTGTTTTAAACATTCCACAGGTTAAACAGGTTGATTGGTAACATGTGGTGGTATCACCACTGGCTATGAAACATGTTATCCCCCAAATGTTCAGGTATTCACAAGCCAAGATGAGAGAGGGGGTCACCACTTTGGCACACAATTATGTGGAGGAATTTTTACATGGACTCCAAATGGTCTGAAATTAATTTGTTTGAAACCTTTTTTATAAACTGGCTTTTATTTGTGAATACATGTTTATGCTATAGTATGTGTCAAATT
Organism: Antennarius striatus; assembly: GCF_040054535.1. Lineage (NCBI taxonomy): Eukaryota > Metazoa > Chordata > Actinopteri > Lophiiformes > Antennariidae > Antennarius > Antennarius striatus. The sequence continues at coordinate 13,537,340 of NC_090784.1, forward strand.
CTCATACTCCTGGGGCAGGGTGATGACTAAATTCCACAGTTGCCTTTTTGTATGTCATATTGAACTTGAAACAATATTGAACCACGTGGTCAGTATATTTTTATTTTAGCACTTATGTTTATTTAGTTTTGATCCATTTTGCTACATTTAAGGATGATGAAGCGCAGAATTAACATCCATCTAAAACAAACCAGTAGAAGGAGCAGTTTTGTCTGCACAAATGTTCCTCGCTGTAACGTGTGCAGTCTTTGCTTTCCTTGGGGGGTCCGCACAGAAATGCACAGGATGTTTGAACTTTGCCTCATCAATGTCAGAGCAGCCACTTTCTTTCAATTGATTTTGGTCAATTTTACAGCCTGGCCTCAGAGATTAGCGATGATTTATATGCTTCCGTCTTGCTGTAGTGTACATATTTTAAAGTTGTCTAACTTTGTAAGGGTGTGTGTGTGTGTGTGTGTGTGTGTGTGTGTGTGTGTGCGTATGCGTGTGTGTGTGCGCACATGTGTGTGTGTGTGTCGGTATGCGTGTGTGTGTGTGTGCGTTGGCAGTTTTACTAGAGCAAACTGAAGTGTGTGTCAGATTTTGATGCATCATTTTATTCAGGTTTAAGCTTCTAAATGTAACTTTTTGAACATCTCCAGTGGTCAAACGGAAATCAAAAGAAGAACAGTGGCGTCGCACCAAGTGTTTATTCCACCGTGGTTGAAGCTTAAATATAAAAGCACACATGGAGGTGGGGACATAATTGAGTCAGCATGTGTCTGATGGTTTTTATTGGTGTGAAAAAATGTACAGACCAGATGAGATACTGCCATGTTTCATTTTGCCTCACACAAATGGTTACCTTACTGAATACTGGAATAGAGAGAACAAATAGTGAAGGGGAATGTTTGATTGGGAAAGAAACTTGAGGTAATTAGGTAATTCTGTCATTTTATATTACAAAAACTAATGGGAAGTGAATACAATCATATTGTCTGTGTTTTCTTAAATATTTAACTATTGCCTCTTTACAGTCCGAGGCAGAAAAGTTGGGTTACTGATTTTCATTGTATTTTTGCAACGAGTTTTTTATATTTGTTGAGTAGAGGCAAAGTATATAACAAAAAAATACAAAATGTGATCTGTGCCCATCTCAGTGTGTTTGAATATTTTTAATGTCTTTTTTTAAAGCCTTGAAAAAACAAGACAATTCCAACTTGTATTTTACTATTCTTTATTATTTATGTGTAACGCTTTTTAAAGTGTATTAAAAATTGTAGTTTCTGTCATGTAAAAATCTGTATCATATTAAACTTACAATATTTCCACATACAAAAGGCACAAATAGTGTCTGTGTTCAATATTAATGAACCTTCTTGAGAATGAATTATCAAACTGTCAGGTACACTCTGCTGACGTCCTGCCCTGGATCTCAAAATGGTCAATGTGTCTGTCAGACTGCCTGAATTGCGAAGCCCCAGTGTTTACTCCAAAATATCTCCAAATGATCTAAATATGTGGCTGCTGAAGTTAAAATCACTCACATGTTTTGAATTTAGTAACAATGAACTACAATTGTCCAATCGTTGTGAAACATGGAGGAGGTGGAATTATTGTATGGGATTGTTTTGTGCATGTGATGTTGGTGAGTCAGCGTAACACAAAAAGTCCGTCAATGCGAAGAAAATCGTGATATTTCTTAAAGTTTTATAGGAAATAAAAACCTTATTTCTCAAAGACAGTGGATCAGTCCACAAAAAACCTTTGGGGCATCCTCTGACATTTGGCCTACACCAGTCACCAGAAGTAGAGAAGCCATCCCAGAATAAAACAAACCTTCACACAGACGATAGATAATGTAATGAAACGGTGCTGCTTATTTATTTGTACTATTAAAAATTAGCCGATTGTAAAGAATCGAATAAATAGTGGTTGCCGTATTTTCCCCCTGGAGTTTAGTTTTATATCTCTGCTCTCAACGTGTTTCTGAAGGTTTTGCCCATTTTAAAGGCATGCATAGTGATTGTCCCACCCAAGAGACATACGTCATTCATATGTGGATCTTCGTGCTTCGGAGTATGTTGTAGATTATCACAGTTTCTAGCGATTCAAAGTATGACTCATTAATTGACTTCTACGAAGCCGGTTAAAATGACTGTTTTACATATGTTGTTAATTAATGTGTTCAAACTGTTTTATTTCCAATCTATTCTGGATTTCATTTATTGTATAAGGTAATCCAGTCAGTTTCTAATTAACTAATAAATCTGCATTCTTAAGACAAGATTTCTCAATTTATGATAAAGTCATAATTGTTAAATGTAATTGCTGTAACATTATGAATTAACACATAATTCTCGCTTTTTGCACACACAAAAAAAAATTCAGCAATCCGATACATTTATAAACTTCAAACTTTGTCCTTTCTTGGCTTGATTGTTGTACCTCCTGCTTGCCGCAGTCATTGTAGATCCCAGTTGGTGGAAAACGCTGCTGACTTACTGCTCACTAGCACTGGGAAGGAGGAGAATACCTTGATCTGTATCTTCAGTCTTTCAGTAAACTTCAGGATTAATTATAACTGTGTTGGTTTATTCTTTGGCCCTTGTGTGACTTGCATTGGGTTACTGTATAAAACACGGAGATTTTATAGCCATGTGAGCTTGAAAGAACCATCAAATGTCCAAATGCATCCAGAATCTGTTTGTAAAACTAGACAAGCCCTGACTTTTGTGTCCCAAAACTTTGGATTAACTTCTCCAGTAAAGAAACAGAATTTTAAGGCTTGCTTTTATTACATAAATGGATGGTATTAGTCTGTATTTATGGTACAATAATTTGTACTTTTTCAGGTATAGTTTACCTTGTAGTCTAAACTTGTTTGTAGCACTTTTTGTTACTACGTTACATATTCAGGATCATTGTTTCAGAAGGACTTCACTTAGACAGATCCACAAATCCCTGTGTATCAACTCTCTCTGCTTGTTAATGTATGTAAATATTCTGTCTCATTGCCAGGTGTGGGTGCTGCCAGTTCTGGTAAACTGACTTTCATGGTTGGAGGAGCAGAGCAGGAATTTACTGCAGCCCAGGAGCTGCTCAGCTGCATGGGAGCCAATGTGGTGTACTGTGGTCAGGTTGGAACAGGACAGGTACGAGCCTGGTGTGCACGGTTTCCAGTGTGTTTGACATTAAGAAAAGAAACTTTTTTGGTAGTAAATCTGCTTGAGCAGTCAGTTGTGTATCCAAAACTGACCACATGAGTTCATGGGTAAATGGTCTTGCATTGATAGATTGCTACCATTCTCATGTCCTTGCAGGCTGCTAAAATCTGCAACAACATGCTGTTGGCCATTGGAATGATTGGGACCTCAGAGACGATGAACCTGGGAATCAGGTGATCACGTTACCTTGGTTACTCACAGGCATCATAAATCATGCCGATAAATCTGGCAGCGGTGAAATTTGTTCTGCTAACATGGAATTTGTCTTCACTCACAGACTTGGTCTCGATCCCAAACTGCTGGCCAAAATCCTGAACATGAGCTCCGGTCGGTGCTGGTCCAGTGACACCTACAACCCCGTCCCTGGAGTCATGGAGGGAGTCCCCTCTGGAAATAACTACCAAGGAGGCTTCGGCACCCAGCTAATGGCTAAGGTCCGCTTTCTGTATACTTGTTGCTTTTTCTTCTTTTTTTTAACCTGGAGTTAGTTTTGATATTTATTGTTATCATGAACATTTAATCTCAAAATAGAAAGTAAGCACTAGTTATTGTTAAAAAATAATTTTCTCATACTAGCCCTATATTCACAGAACATAAAGATATAAGTTTATTGTTTTACCATTAAAATGTATAACATTTCCATAACAAAATTTCCATAAATGAGTGTAGGCCATTTTTTTATATATCTGTGTGTGTGTGTGTGTGTGTGTGTGTGTGTGTGTGTGTGTGTGTGTGTGTGTGTGTGTGTGTGTGTGTGTGTGTGTATAAAAATATGTATTTTGCTTAAAATTCTAACAATGATGTTAAAATCCAGAGAATTCTGTAACCGCAAGAGGAAACCTTGTTTCATTTTATCCCTTCAGGGATGAGGAACAACGTGTGCGAATGTTACTGAACGCAGCTGTAATAAAACTTTACATGTCGCCTTGTCTGCGAACATTTCTGATCCAATCGGGTCAGATATTTATTTGAACAATGGTGACCTTGAGCACAACAACTCTTATGATCCTATGCTATGATTTCATTTTATTATTGGGAGAACCGTCGCTGGATGTATTGTTGTCAATCAATGACACATCTGACATGCAGTATAAGTTGGTTGTTTCTCATATGTTGAACACGTGTAACTTCAACTGCCCTAGTGAAAAAAAAGAATTTCTATCTTCAGTCTCACCACTTAAAATGATGCAGGGAATTGTTAGTATTTTACACCCCTCTGTAAAGGAGATCAAGCCCATATTGTTACAACATAAAGAATAATCCACTGTCGTGTGTACACCAGTGGCTTTGGTTTTATAATTCACTTTTCAGTTCTGATGGTTTTTTTGAACTTTGTTTGCTGTTTTGCTTTTTTTTCAGGATCTTGGACTGGCGCAGAACACAGCCACCAACACAAAGACCTCTGTCCCTCTCGGCTCTTTAGCCCATCAGCTTTACCGAATGATGTGCGCACGTGGTTACGCCAATAAAGATTTCTCCTCCGTATTCCAGTTCCTGCGCGAGGAGGAGGGCCAGTAATCATGTCAGCCGCCACCCCATCCACAGCCTCGCCAGGTCCTGGTCCAGCAAATGACTGAGGCGAAATATTCGAGTATATTTCTCCTTGAGGGCTTTTACCACCACAGAGCAACGGATCATGTGTGCACTTATCTCCCTTGGAAATCATATTGTCTAGCTGATGTAGCCTTTTTAAAATGCAACACTCCCTTCGAATTTAGGAGAAAATGAATTGTAAGCTTTAGAGAGGATTTGAAAACTCAGCAGACAAGTTTCAGTAACGTCCTCTCTGGTTCTGAAGGAATCATCAGATTTCTCCACACATGCATCTATTATCTGTGATCATTGTTGTCGTTTTCTGTTCTTATATTTCTCGACATTGTTACTGTTACTGTGGGGGGAAGGGTGTCATTCTGTTAAGAAATAAAACTAGTCACTGTCAAAGCACATTTCTTTCAAATTTTAATGTTTTTTTTTTTTCTGGGTTTGGATTTTAAACTACACTAAACTAAAATGTAAAAAATGAACAGTGCATTCAGTGATGTGTGATTACCAGTTGGATTATTGGAACTACTGTGTTAAAGTTTAAGACTTTACTAACATCACAAATAAACAAAGGCGAAGAATATGTTACTGGTGAAGACGGCTGCTGTTTGAACGGTACAACTTTCCATTCCAGTCTGGGAGCTTTAGTGAGTGAAATGGTTCCCAAATGTTCTAGTTTGCGCCGTGCGTCGGATCCACTCTGTCACTACAAACTGTTCTAATGATGATACACTCGCTGCAGGAGCTTTTCTGTGATGCATGTTCACCAATAGAGAAAAGAAGCAAGGCCGATGCTCAGTAACCCAGTTTCATGCTATAGGAAACAAAGTTGTGGCCGACAGTCGCATCATATTTGCTGTCATTTGGGCATATGGACCTCTTCTCTGATCCGACTTAGATCAGGCCTGGGGGCCGGTATGTTTCTGATCTAGTGTGCCAGGAGCCACCGAGGGGCCAAGATGCCATAGGTCATACGATCACTAGACAAACCCATAAAAAGTCCATTAAGCACTGTAGGCTGAGAGCTGTGTTGTCATGTGCTTGATAGGTGCTGCAAACAGAGCCCCTCTTTGGTCTCATTCCTCCAACACTTGTTCTTCTCACCGACATCATTGCTGTTCGTGTCGGAGATCTGCTCCCATCTGTGGGTTTTAGTCCTGATGTCAGCCTTTATTTAAACTTATATCTGATGAAAAGTTTTCGAAATCGGACCAAACGTCTGAAAGAAAAGGGAAAAACTCGCGATGAGGTTGTTTGCTGTTGTTGGTGTCTGTGTTCACCGCTGGGCCTCTCTGCGTCCCTGCGCGTTTTTGTTTTTTATTGTTTACACCAAGTCCAAAAAAAGCGGACGTTAGTTTGAGAACCTGTGGGGGTTTGTTCCACATCCAAGCTTCTTAATTTTTTCCTTTGTTAATATTTGCTTGCTTAATTTTTTTTTTACATTTTGCGACGTTCTATAGGCGACGGTCCAGAGCCGTTCTGTGTATTCTTGTCTTCTTGGTTTTATTTGTGGTCTCCTTGTCGATCGTAAAATAAACGTCTTTGTTCTGTTAAGCCTGTAGTGCGCATTTTATTTATTATATTTTTTTTAAAAACTACGGACTGCTGCTTTTTAAAGAACTGTAAATCACATAACAAACAGACGAACAACAAACTAATAAAAGGGATCAGCAAAGTAATCAAACTCACTGCAGACTCAGTCCGACCATTCTAAAATGATTGGACATGTATAGTTAGAGAGACAATAAAACCAACAGGACTGTTTGACCGCCGGACCAAAACATTTAAAAATATAATTTTGCTTTAAAAAAAATCTTTTTCGGGCTCTTTGGGCCCATACGCGTGTTATTTTCAGCATTTCGACATGTATTTCAATAAGATGTTTGTATAAGATAATTAAAAGCTTCGAGTAAGATCAGCAGTATTTATAATATGAGTCCAGCCAGTCAATTGTGTTGACCTACTGCTCAGGTTAGACAACCTGATAATGAAGCGGTGTGTGTGTGTGTGTGTGTGTGTGTGTGTGTGTGTGTGTGTGTGTGTGTGTGTGTGTGTGTGTGTGTGTGTGTGTGTGTGTGTGTGTGTTTTAAAATCAGAGCAAGAACTAATTAAACCCTCTTTTTTTTCGACAACTGTTTCTTTTGTTCTTTTGCTGGGGCCTCTATCCTTTAACTGGCTCTTTAGACACACACTACACACTGATTTCAAACCAAGCATTTTTTTATTTTTTTGTCCAGAAGGGTCGTACTGTAATAGAAAATTAAAAGTCGATCCGTAAATTTAAAACTATCAATGTAATAGAAAAAAACACGGGAACCAAAAGCCACATGAAACATGATTTTGTCGTGAAATCTACACCGCTTCTCGCTCTTGCCCACAAAATATGAACTTGACTCATAAAGATTTACAGCCTCAAAAGGTGGGAAAACTATAAAAAGGGAAAAAAATTAAAGAATAGTTGAAGTTTAGATGGGGATAGAGCGGATGTGGCTTTACCTCACAAACGTAAAACAAAAAATGTACATTTTTCTTCTTCCGTCAGTGCGCACACAGCAAATTTGCACTTTTGTGTTCAATACTGACTCTGTGGTAAACAGGAAAACCAGAACTGACCGATGAAGACAAACAGACTGAAGATGAAAAAACGGACTTCTTTCCATGGGTTGGGTTACTTTTTATTCCAATATAGATAACGCTCCCCTTTTTGTGTTTGTTTATAACTATATATTCGTTTTTCATCGTCAAAATCTACTCAGAACTCGTTGTCATTCTCTTTGCTCGTCCTTTTCCTGGCCCGACTTCAGCTTTCACCTTGACCTTGGCCTCCAGCCGCGTCTAACCTTAATGGGGAGGGGGTGCAGCCAAATGTCGCATGCTTTTGGTATTTTGTGGACAATGAACTTGTGTCTGCATGGATTTACAAGTATTGATGACAAATGGGAGGATGACTGCCTTAATCTGCTTTTTGCATGTATACAGATTTTTTTTTTTTTTACACATTTCTAAAATCTGTTTGCGCAAAAATCAAACTCGCTATGAAACTTCCTTCTGAGTCCATCTATCGATGAGATTGTGGATTCACTAAACCTGTTCACATTTGAATGTGAAAAACAAAATGTACCGTTTTTTTTTACACAAAATCAAAACTGTAACTCCAATTGATAAAATCCAAAAACATTTTTTTCTCTATACTCCCACATTAAAAGTTCGTAAGACCGACGTGGCACGCGTAATAGTGGAAAACAAATATCATCTTGATTTGGTCAATCCATGTTTTGCACAACTGATCAAACACGCATGTTGTGTTGGCACCATGTGAGAGACTACAAAAAAAAATGCTTTAACAACATGGCATCACTCAGTTTAAATTCAAATTCCATTCGTTTCCTAAGGAAAAGGCCACCATAGGCAATAAGCTACCTAAACATGGATAAACCGCCGCGCAGTACATCATCACAAATATACAGCTTGTTCTGCATTATCTGATGTCTAGACGTTTATCAACTCCTTTGCATATCACGTGCTTGGCCCTGACCAATAACCTTACGATCTTTATGTAGGGTACTCAGACGCGCTCGTATCGTTACTCTACCCGAGTGTCTGTCTCTGTTCAGTCGAGGGGATTTTGAAAAAGGGTTGGTCGTATCGATGTAGGGCATGCTATGACCGCTTCATTGCTCCTCCATTCGCACTGGATTGACCCGGTGATGTTTCTGTACGACAACAGCTTGGACGACAGAAGTAAGAACATGGAAGGATTTCCTGGAGGAAATTTTGCTGCAAACCAGTGCAGGAATTTGTTAGCGCATCCGACCTCGCTGGCTCCGAGCACCACATACACGGCGAGTGAAGTGCCGGTGACTGGCATGGGGGAGCCTGGCAAGCAATGCAGTCCGTGTTCCGCGACGCAGAGCTCGCCCAATGCGTCTTTGCCCTACGGATATTTTGGCAGCAGTTATTACCCATGCAGGATGACACACGGCAGCGTTAAGGCTTGCGCGCAGCCCTCGGGTTATGGCGATAAATACATGGACTCACCGGTCTCTGGTGAGGAGTTTTCAAACAGGGCAAAGGAATTTGCGTTTTATCAGGGCTATTCTTCTGCGCCATACCAGCCCAGCTACTTGGATGTCCCCGTCGTCCCTGCGCTGAGCGCTCCATCTGAGCCAAGACATGAGTCTCTGTTGCCCATGGAGCCCTACCAGCCATGGGCCATCACCAATGGTTGGAGTGGGCAAGTTTACTGCACCAAGGAGCAGCCACAGTCCAATCCTCTGTGGAAGTCCTCCTTACAGGGTATTGGTGCTTATTGTTTTATGAAAAGAAAACTGCGCTGCGTGCATGAGACTGCATGTGCAGATGAACTTGGTAAAATACGCGCATGTTTTGTCCAAATGTAAATACACATTTTTTCGTTGTTAATATTTAATAATGCCTAAAATAATAATTTAAAAAATCAATAAGTAAATTTTTTTTAACGTATTAGATAAAATACAGTCTTGGTGCTGCTGATTATGATTTTTTTTTTTTTAATTTCTCCACAGACTCTCTCACCGGTGGAGACAGCTCTATCCGCCGTGGCAGAAAGAAACGTGTGCCATACACCAAGGTGCAGCTCAAGGAATTGGAAAGGGAATACGCCGCCAATAAATTCATCACCAAAGACAAAAGGAGGAGGATTTCTGCGCAGACAAATCTAACAGAAAGACAAGTGACAATCTGGTTTCAGAACAGACGCGTAAAGGAGAAGAAAGTCGTCAATAAATTCAAGAGCAGTTAGCTCTGGAGGTACTGAAACAGACAGGAGGCGAAGGACGGACATTTATGTGCCTTCATTCCAAAAAAACTGTTTTATATAATTTATTATATTACATGAACGGTTCCTTTGTCGCCAGAGGGGCTCTGTTCTTGACCCACACATTTCCTTCTTCGAGTTTAATTGGAACCAGTCGATGCGGCCTGTTGACAGAAGATCGGAAATGGGTTGAAACACGTTGACCAAGGCGACTCTTTAAGAGGAAGCATGATCGCCTTCAAATTCTCACCAAATGATTAGAAATTCTGAGGCATTAAGAAGCTCTGAGCAAGCCTGCACCTTTATTCCATTTAATCCAGTCCAAAAAGAACAAAAAAACAACGAAGCACCTGAAAAAAAAATCACCTTATCAGTCTTGGCGATGCAATGTAATAAACAAAAAAATAAAAACTATTGGCTGAACTCTCACCTTCAGCCTGTGGTCATTACAACGCAAACAGGCCAATTTAAACAAATAGGCCTGGATAAATAATCATTTTGTCTTTATCGTTATATTTTCAGCATTTATTCATACTAATGATAAAAATCTCTCCATACATAAGCAATAAAAGCCTACTACACGTACAGTATTGGGGGTCTAAAATTAAGTTCTTTAGACAAACGCAATTCTACAGTTTTGAAGCTTATTTTTTTAGACGACATCCCTGTATTTAAAAATACATTTGAAATAGTCAGCGACACATAAAACATCAAACTTTAAACGAACCGCAGCTTTTTCTAGATTTCCAAAGGCAGAGTTTTTGCTCAGATTTGCTCGTCTGTCAACAGCTGGACCTGTGCCATTTTGTACCTTTTAATCAAGAGTAATTTGCAGAAAGATTTTAATAATGTAGGCATATTTAAACGTGTAAATATGATCTGACTGCAACTATCAAGGCTATTCTCTATTTTCTGACCGCAATAGCCAAATATTTGACAATAAATGTTTGAGAGACGCAAGGTGATCTTGTTCTTTTCGTTATTTTGTTGTTTTTTAAGCCATTTGAGCGATTAAGAGTAGACTTTATAAATCTATATCTCGGATAAATTATTAATAGCTGACATAATAGCGTGTTTAGGCCTGAACCCCATCTGTTGCTCACATACACGAGTGTTGAGTGTGTGTCGCCATCTGGTGGTGAAACTGTGTAAGCGCAGCAGCAGCTCTGTTCACTCTAGTAACATCTGGCCTTCACACACTCACAGAAACATTTATGTGTTTATGTTTGTATGTCTTTGTTGGAGAAGGGAAAGTCTATTACTTACACCTTCATAAATATCCATCTTATTACCAATAAAAAACAGTCACATATCAACACTGACAAATTAGGTCACCAACTCTCTGGTAATAAGGACTAACAGGTTTTTTTAGATAATGAAAAAACATTAGTCTTAGTATTATATGTAGCTACTGAGTTTTTTTTATCCTCGCCTTCTTTTTAATATGTCAGATATATGTCGATTGAGGATACATTTTGAATATACATTTTTGTTACACAGATCTGAAGTCTGTTGGATACCCATAGGAAAAAAATAGTTCAGTTTCATTGTCTTTAGTGCTCAAATTTAAGATTTCGTTCACAAAATTCTGAATGTTTTTTAGTAAGTGTGCCAATTGTTCCGATTCATTAATTATTTTATTAGTCGGTTAAAATTTAAATGTAAGATCCTTGTTACTGGCTTGATTTCTTCATAACTGCATTCATGTGCAAATGCGAGATGTTCCTCAGGAAGAGTCGGGCACTTTGTTTATATTTTGTAGGATTTTGATGAAGATTTTTTTTATTAATTAACAACTGGTGACAATTCTGAGGACGTTCAGACTTGTGAAGGTTGAGCGTTTGAAAACAATCAGCAGTTTGAGATCTAGAGGAGCTAGAGACCAAAAACCGACTCGTTTCTATGGTTACAGTGTAAGGCCTCGTTCCTCTAATGGGTTTATACTGTATTAAAAGTGGCGTTAACCATTCACGACCACCTCAACATCTCAGCTTCATTCCCAAACGAATTTCTGTAACGCAAGAAAAGTCAATCAGTGCAAAATGCCACCGAGTTTTCCTCAAACATTAAATGTTGCATTTTTTTATTCCAAACTGTGAAATGTATGCAGCAGTCACCCTGAGCATCCTGTGGCCCGACTGTTAAAAGGCACGTTTTAACTCACGGTGGCACGTTTTGTTGTTTTGCTCAGACGCAGGGAGAACGGACTGGTCCTCTAACACCCGTCACACCCTGGCGGCTCCCCTTGGGTTTGGGCTGCTTTGATTGTGTTTCAGAATGTTAAACTTGTTCCCGTGCAGACCCTTCAGTCACGTGTTGTTGTCGTCCCACACCCACCGTCCCCTCTGTTGTTCCGGTCACTGCCCCCCCCCCCCCCACGACAGACGGACGGGTTAGTGCGCCCCACCGCCGGGGGGACGCGTGTTGCTGCGTCCATCAGTGGCACGGCAAAGAACCACACATACATGTAATATGTATATAAAATATAAAATAGACTGTTACGTGAAATCCTATTTAATGACAGGATGTGACTGCATGGAAACACTTTCCAAGAGGAAAGCATTCAAGTCCAGAAAGAAACATACCAAAATTATGTAAATTCATAAGACAATTATCATATTTGAAGTCATATAAACTAGGGTGTTTTATGTTTAGTCAAACACAGATAATTTTACCTTATTATTGTAGTGGCGTTTGTGTGTCTGTTGTGTTTGTGTGTTTGTGTGTCTGGTGTGTTTGTCTTTGGTGACGGTTTGGTGTTTGGTGATGGATGGGTGATGACCTTCAGACAAAAACAAAAATATGTGTGTTTCTAATACAAACAAAGTATTACTGAGGAACGTACATATCACACACACACTCACACATACACACACACTCACACATACACACACACACACACACACACACACACAAATACGAAAGTTAGACAGTTTAAAACGTCCCATAATAACTTTTGTATTTGAGGATTCTTTTCTTGCGCGCTGTATCTGACAGTGATGATAAAGGTCTTACACAACAAAACAGCTTTCAAAGGTGTAGCTGGGATATGATGTCAGTGACGTCATCAGTGAAAGGTGCGGATGTCTGACCTGCTGCATCAGCTGCTGTCGGCCACGATTGACGTGAGTTTGAACTTGCTTGAGCTGTAAACTACAAAAAAGTCAATTGTTTCCGGAACACACCACCTCCACCAGCACCTCCACCAGCACCTACCATCGCTAACATCACCTCCAACACCTTCACCATCTCCATATCAAGTCTTTCAAATGTTCAAAACCTTTGCATATTTCTGGAATCTTTGGGTCTGCGTTTAACTCAAATCGACTGATTTGTGTGTGTGTGTGTGTGTGTGTGTGTGTGTGTGTGTGTGTGTGTGTGTGTGTGTGTGTGTGTGTGTGTGTGTGTGTGTGTGTGTGTGTGTGTGTGTGTGTGTGTGTGTGTGTGTGTGTGTGTGTGTGTGTGTGTGAAGACGTATAGGTTCTTAATTCTCTCAATCCGTTGAATCAGAATGTAAGCAGATAAACATGAATCTGCTCGTCATTTTCGATATTACATCTCCTTTAATTCACAAACCAACACTAAAAGCCCACAATCAAAATTAAAAAGAGGACGTATTTCCAAAGAAACATAAAATTTGCACAAATATCTAAAGTTTTTTACGGATTAAAATTAAAGAGGCGCATATTTACCAATATAATTATAATGCCATTCTGTGAAAGAACTCCACATCCAGAGAGAAGACATGAGGCACATATCAATTGACAATTAAGTTAAGCTGTATCCCTTGAACTGTCGGGAATAAATCAAGAAAAGTAATTTCAAAAATCCATTTCGTATCCTCTACCTTTTAAACCAAGAGCTGAAGCCATTCTAACTCCAATTTTTACATTTCAGTTGAATAAATAAATCTTGTTATTCCTCAATGATCCTGTTTTTCAGGCATCAGGCCACAGATATTTTATTTCCCTCTCATAAATGTATTGCGTCCGAACCTTTCAAATCCGAATCAGAAATGATTCAACTGCTCATTTCCCAGTGGTTGTCCAAGTAATGTGAAAAATAAACGAATTAAATCAAATTAACAGTTTATTTAGCCTCTTGAATAACATCTTACTTTAATCTGGTATTAAAATAAATATTTGTTTGGCTAAACTGACGTTTTTGTATAACTGTTCCAGCTGTGCCAGTGTTGAAAAACATGAGCTGCAATATAATTTTTTCACATTATGTCTAACTTTTTCTGTCTGAAAGTGAAGGTGTTTATTTATTTTTGCTTGTTTACCTATGCAACACTCACCAGCTACTCTGCACTGATTAAACCAACTTACTTATATTGGGTTAAACCTTTTTTACTAGCTCGGCCTGAACCACACAATGTCATATTTTTGTGGTTTGAAGCTGAAAACTCGAAGAAGGAAATGAAGTTTTATGTGACAACTTCAGGAGCCCATTGGCCTGAATGCTTAGGCTGTGTAAGTGGCTGCGAAACATTAAAAAAGAAACAGGTTTGTTTTTTATCATGTGCGACGATTTTAAATTCAAATGACTGAAGAATTTCACGCAGCAGTTTAGCGGCGGGCTGAACTCAATCCCTGGGCGTCAAACACCAATTAGTACCTAAGCAGAATAAATATTACACAGTCAGCCAATGTTCTGATGAATGAAACGTCAGCTTTGCCTACATTTAAATTGCTTTAATCCCAGGATTAGTGATTTTTGACACGTGCCCACTACTCAGAAGTGATGACAAATGAAAATGATTTAAGTGTGGGAAATAGTCCGTGTCCAAATGGAAAATAAAGGATCCCCTTCAATAAATAGCATTTATTAATATTCATAAGTCTGTCAACTGTTTTTATCAAGCATTCTATTTGGCTGCGTGTGTATCATCCGATCCCCTCACATGAACTTCTTTAAGGATGAATCTGGTCCTCGTCTAATTTTCATCACATTTTATTTTTTGCAACACAATGATAATCTTTATGAGTTTTGGTGGTTCAGTCCAACACATGGGGTAATTAAAAATAAACTTTTACGCTCCAAGGACGACGAAACCAGCATGCAATTAAAACACATATGGTCACATTTAGGTCCTGCAAGAAAGAAATGCTTGCAATTTTGAAAAGATGGTCCCTTGAAGGTTTTCATTTGTAATGATCCTCAAAGTGCTGACTCGGGGAAATTCTACAGCAGCTATATAAGAAGGATCGCCCCTCTTGTCCGTTCAAACTATTGTTTCTGAGTCCAAACGAGACTGATGCCTGACAAGAGCAGGCATGACTCGCATTACTCCGCCACTTGTGGGATAGATTATATATAGACAGAGGTTAAATTTATATAGGGTGACAACGAATCCATACCTGCGAGTGGCTCAGCGACGCGCAAATATAGATTCGATTAATCACAAAAGCTTCCAAATCAACAAACGTGCTTGTAGGTAAGAGCTCAGTTATGATCGTCATATGAAACTTCACAAGTTCTCTAGTTTGGCCTATAAAATGTTATTTGTGGCACATGGATTAAACGTTACGCGCAAAATCTAAATGTCATCTCTAAAATGTTTCAGGCGCGTCAGCACTGAGGTTAAAGGTAAAGGTGAAATTTAGCTAAAAAACTAATTAAAGGTGCAAAAAAAATAGTGAGGTTAAGTAACTTTCCGCTTTATTCCTCCTCGTAAAGTGTTTAACGATGAGAGTCCAGATAGAAGTAACCCCACCTATAAGTTATACAAACTAAAACATCCCGTGTTTCCAAAAAAAAAAAAAAAAATCAGCTCTTTCAAAGTAGCCCAAATTCAAGTTGATGTAAAACTCCCTTAAAATTTTTCCCCTAATGCAGCCAAAGGCCTACTTTATAAAAGCATGAACTCGTGTAACCTACACGTTGAGGCGTAGGCTATCTGTCATTTTGTGCCAGTGGTCACATGGCTTTGGCCCTCAGGAATGGATAGACATGGATCCCCACGTCAGCTTGTACGTCTAAGGATTTCTGCTCCACCAGTCTGCCTCAAAGTGACTGGAGCGCAGCGCCGCAGAGGAACTATGGGAGGATTTTTATAAGACGTTTGCAACAGCGGAATATGGATTTTGATGAGCACATCTCTGGCTCCAGTATGTATTTACCAAGCTGCACTTATTACGTCTCCGGAACCGACTTCTCGGGTCTCCCTCATTATTTAACCCAGAGCCAGTCCTCTTGCCCCATGACATACCCCTACCAGTCCTCAGCCCTTCCACAGGTTCCGTCCGTGAGAGATGTGGCTTTCAGAGACTATGGGATCGATACCTCCAGTAAATGGCACCACAGCAGGGGCAGCCTGTCACACTGCTACACCGAGGACATGGTGCACAGGGACGGCTGGACGAACCCGACCTCTCGCGGTGGAGACATTCTAATGAAAAGCAGCTCCGGATCGACCCACCCCGGCTCCTCCAACGCAGCGTCCAGCTTCTATGGCAGCGTTGGCAGGAACGGCGTCCTACCGCAGGCGTTCGATCAGTTTTTCGACACCGCGTATGGGAACTCGGAGAGCAGCACGACGCTGACAGCACAAGCGGCAGACGCGGACAAGCACGCCGCCAAAAGCAGCCCCGCTCCGGCGCACCCGGGCTCGGACTCGGCGGAGAGCTTCAGCCCCAAGTCGTCCTCCGGACACAGCGAGGAGAAACAGAGCAAAAGCAGCAGTAAGTAGGGCGAGGAGAAAAATCTAACGCGTTGCTCTTAAAGCTTTTTATATGCTGTTTTATAAGCACGTAGGTTTATGGAGGCCCTGCCGATTTACCCTGTAACAAAACTACGTTATAAACGGCAAGATCACGTGCTTGGGATTGAAATTGGCCGTGAGGACTTTGGCGTTAAGTTTGTCGTTCAATATTTTAAACAAGATCTCAACTCGAATGTCTTTGTGATACTTTGGGCACTTCATTGTGCATCAAATAATTTTAGATGATGCACTTCCAATCAAAATGCAGATATTTGTGATACTTGATGAATCTCCCAAATTTGCTTAGGTATGATTATAATGTATATATATATTATATATATTCATAATATCTCAATCATATTTCTTTTACATATCTAATGTTTTGCTGTGTAATGCGTTTAGAATTCGAATCATTAACTTCAGTGGGCTGCTCAGGAATTTTAATGTGAAATCGGTGTAGAGTTACGTTCAATCGCTGCTCCCCATTTGAGATAAATGTTAACAAATTGACTGGATTTGCGAGGATTTAATTCAACATCTGCTTTTCTTGAAATTTGTTTCACTATAACGCTAAAACAGCAGCCCTTTACGCACAACGAAATCAAACGCGGACAATACAAGCATATCAGATATATGATACTCATGAGTGTTTAGTTTGCGCCCACACCCTCGCTCTTAAACCAGTATGGTTTTACAGACTTCAGTAAGTTTCACTACTTCCGACATGCAGTCTTTCATGCCCAACATGTCCCACTATCAAGTCCAGTCTCCGCGTATAAATCTCGGTCATGTAGGCCTGAGAAAAGGGAAACACTTGAACTCCAAACTCCAGCTAGACCACCATGCTGCTTCATAGCAGGAAACAGACAGATGGTTTCATGTCGCAGCGATGACTGTGTAATATCTGACGGTGACCTTCGCCTCATTCATCTTTCAGGTGGTCAGAGGACGCGCAAGAAGAGATGTCCATATTCAAAGTATCAAATCAGGGAACTGGAAAGGGAGTTCTTTTTCAGCGTTTACATCAACAAAGAGAAGCGCCTGCATCTCTCACGGATGCTTAATCTGACTGATCGCCAGGTCAAAATCTGGTTTCAGAACAGGAGGATGAAGGAGAAGAAACTCAACAGAGATCGTTTACAGTACTACACGACAAACCCCCTGCTGTAAAAAGTGAACAAAGACTGTCACAATGCCTCCCACCTACCCCATCTACAATTCACAACTCTATCTTGACGGGATTGACTTTTTTAAGCCAGATTTCTCCTCACAATTTTTTTCACGAAACGCAGTTTGCTCTATTATTATTATTATTATTATTATTATTATTATTATTATTATTATTATTATTATTATTATTATTATTATTATTATTATTATTATTATTATTATTATTATTGGCCTGTTATTTTTCTTGATCAACATGATAATCAAACATTTTCATTTTTTAAAAGTGGTTTTCGTGTATGGTGCTAATTCAGATGTGCAGGATTTTCTCTTTGGGTTATTTTTAATACAAACGGAGATGGTTGTGTTGCATTTCGAATAATTGTCCTAATTTTCCCCTGAAATTTATATTGCTTACCCAAATTTACGCAAGCACACGAAACCTTTGTGACCAGAAATCAATTCACTCTGTCCTTTCTCTTTGATGTTATTTTTCAAATACATCTCTGGCAATGGGAAACTGTTTTGTAGTATTTTGAAATGAAAAATAAGACTCCCTGATCTAAATAAACAAACAAACAAAAAACAGTATTCAGAGAATACTCTGATCCCCATTTAATGCATTTAAAACGGATTTTCATGATGTGTAACATCCGCTCCGGACCTTCAGGACAGGGGTTTTGTTGCGTTCTTGACCGGAATGTTGGATTATTGTGGAAGGCAATTCACTAATAAAAGAACACCCCCCCCCAAATGAAACATAACACCGTATTTTTGTTTTATATGCCAGCACGTCCATCGTTGGGGATGCGTGATGTGCGTGCTTCGATGCCGTTACCCCTAAGGGCAGAAAATGTTATCCATTGTGACCCATACTATTTGATATCAAACAGTGGGTTTATTTATTTCATTTGTAATTTGCAATTTTGAACCAAGCGTCTCTGCCTCGTTACACAAACAAAACTGATAGTTGTGTGAATATTTGAACATGTTCCAATGCTGCCCCTGCTTGCAAGGAATGTGTTTGTACGACCGCGCTCTCATCAGATCGGTTGTTGAATGGCAATTTTCAATCCTTAGCCCTAACTCATGCCTGCGTCAGCCCATGAGACAGTGACATGACATCATTAGAGTAAATAAAAAGGACGGGGTTCGGGACGCCATCGCACTCATTACTCACCTATGCTGTTGTGTCTATTTTCTGATGCAGTTTAATCCAAATACTCTACATATGTTGGATATTAAACAAACAGCCATTAGAAAATAAAGGAATTTATGACAACCTGTAAAAGAAAGTATGCTGAATACGTGCATCAAAAAAATGTGTAAAATCGAGTTCAGGTGGCTTTTTATCGACCACCAGGCCTTGAAAACAACTTGAATGGCCTGCCATAATCTAATAAGGGTCCTGATGCCTTCCTTATACCGTACATCCTGAGAGGCTCCCAGGAATTCCGCTTTGATTGCTGCACATCCTCCCAGTTGCTCCAGTAACTTGGCCATAAAACGCGGATTCGTCTGGAGCATTTGGAGAGTAGTGCAATAAAGCGTCTGAGACCAAGGTTATTAACTGTGACTAAGGGGTAGAAAACCAGCGGCTGGGACCATTGAAAACTTGGGTCCTCGGACCTTCCCAGCGTCATTTGTTTCAGCATCTTACCTTGGTAGGAATATTCTGCCATCACTGTTGGTGTCGCATCCTCGGTCTGCTGCATTCGGCCACTGGGTGGCGCTGCTCAGATCAATGTCATTGCCGAGAATTTAGATATAAAAGAAGTTGCCGCTGCGAAAGACGTCATCACCCCAGGATTTCAGGTAGGCACAAAAACTGATGTCTTCGGGGATTTAAATGTGATTTGAGACAGTGGGGTTTAAATTTCCTTTATTTTTAAAGAGTTAATTCCGATTTATCGTGATCTGGAAATTTGACCTATTAACAAGGTGTTTTTCCCCCCAAATACATCTCGTGATCAGGGAAGACGTAAAGTTACCAACAGTAAATTGTAACTTCAAGAAAAAACACTTGTTTCTTTGAGCATCAAATTAAATTGAAGTTCTCAGGTTGCGCAGTCGTTAGGCCTCGAGTGACTAATGCGCCCTGAGAAATATGATCACAAGGGCCTTCATTCCAAATAATTTGTGGCTCAGTAACTTTTATAATCCGCACCCACCATTAAAAGTGAATTATTCTACATTTTGTAAAATCAGAACTGATTTACGTTGTTTAGAAATTTTACTATATCAGCTATTATATAAACGTATGCACACATTAGGAAAAAAAAAGACTGGATAATGTCTCCTGTTGTCATTAAGTTGCCGTTTGTTGTAACGTGAGCGTGTCCTGCGCGTCATTATGAGTGACTGTCAGTCCACACTGACTGACGGCGACCCCCCCCCCCACACACACAAACACACACACATTTTGACTCAAATTTTCACGACTTTGCTCGCATTTCTTTCACGAATTGACTCGGTGGATTCAAAAGTTCCATTTAAATAATATAGGGACAACTTGCCGACATTGTATTCTGATTATTGCAGCAAATATCAAAGAGGATAAATGTTTATTATCACTCACTGGAGGTAGACGGAAGCAGGTCTGACGCCATGTAAAATGGCTGTACATAAACTGTAGCTCTCATTCTAGACTTTATGGCTCCAGGCTTATAGGAAAATGGAGATGGATGTTATATCTCAATGTAAACCCATCTTTGGAGACATTTTATGCTGAACTAAATCTGCAGGTCTGTGTTATAAACTCGTTTATAACGCTTGCTATATTCCTGAGTTTATAAATATTTTAACTATTTTAACCCGGGAAAACAATTTGTGTTTTGGAGGAGGTTGTTCCTTTTGCAGCACGAACCACATGATATCAGAGGATTTTATTTACGTGTATAACGGGGTAGTTTTACGTAATGGGCCAAATCCAACTTGTTTATATAAATTTAAAAATAAAAAGCTATAATTAAACATCGGTCGCTCTTAAGCCATTCATGAACTTCCCTGGACTGCTGCCATATTTTTGTTGGTTTTTAGTTGCGCGTAGTTGTTGGTGTTAATATTTTCTCCTTACCTCAAACTCCGACGCCTGGCCCTGCAGTCTCCAAAATGTCACGAAAAGGACAAATACTATAATCGGAAATAGTTTTCAACTGATTAAAAAAAATTAGATTTTAAAATAATATTTGGTTGCTGAATAAAATTAGAAATAAGAGGCGATGATTCGAACAAAAATAAAATTATACATATTTTTTTGAATAATCGTGACAATAAAAATTCTAAAATATTATTTGCCATCTGTACCTTAGGGAGATAATAAGTAAATTCCTTATCGACGAACAGTCTTGCAGTATGTCTAATATGAAAAGCAAATATTGAGAATGAATGGAGTTCCAGGGCATTGTTCACCTTGATTTCAACGTGCCTGCATGCGTGTCACCTCTCTGAACACTCAACAGAACATTTGCAGGAAATTTTGTCTACACGCGATCACAACATGTACCCAAACAAATTCACACCACAGTCTGACAAATACCAGGACTCTGGAACAAGGTTTGTCTCACATGTTTGTCGAAGGCTTTGACCAACATAACCCGTTTTGATTTTGGTCTGTCCCTGTTTTATTAAAGAAAAAGAAAAAAAAATAGAACAATCGAAGCACAAAAAGAAGAATGAAAAGTCTCTCTGAGAAAGAGTCACGCAGGACCTTTTATATTTTTTTAATGTACCCTGTGCTTCTCAGAGGCACCTCTAGAACCCTTCATTTTTACAGTGCTGTAAAAGTGGCCATAAAGCTATGCATTGTGAATAATTGTTAGACAGCTATCAACAACTGAGTCTCCAAACAGGGCTTATTGTTGAAACTGAACAAGCAGCTACGGCTCCAGTGAAGATCGAGTTTTGTTGGCTCTTATATTAATTTTTTTAAATAAAGATTTTAACTAAAAATCCTCTGATGCACCAATTTCCCCTCGTAGTTTTCTTTTTTACTTATCTTAAAGCAAAATATACGACACAGTGGAGCTGTGGGAGGAGTCTGCGGTCGCCTGGTGTTTTAATTGGCTACAGGCTACAGTGAGAAGCGTAAGTATCGGTAATTATTCAGCAATGTTTTGCACAAGAAATGTCAGCCAGAAAGGGCTATCTTCATCCTCCGTCAAATTATCCCACAACGATGACATGCCCCAACAATCAAGCTGGAAATTCTTTTTTCGTGGACTCATTAATTAACGTGAGAGCCGACAGTGGTCCGTATTACCAAAGTAACGGGGTTTATTTGCCATCAGCGTCGGAATATTCGTATGGACTATCCGGCAGCTCGTGTTTCCCAGGGATCGGTAAGCGCAACGAATCAAACGCCCAGAACGTGATCCCTTCTTCGGCTTCGTATGTTCAAGGGATGGAGACTTGGCTGGAAACGTCTAGATCCTGCAGAGTGGATCAGTCCAACAGTCAGCATATGGCTCAGTGTTCATTCTCCCCGAGTATAAAAGAGGAGAGCTCATACTGTCTTTATGAGTCAGACAAATGTCCTAAAGGAACGACAGTAGATGACATTTCCTACTCGACCGCGCCGTGCCCGGTGACCGGCAGCACCTTACCGGTCCCGGGTTACTTCCGCCTGTCTCAGACCTACACGTCCTCCAGACTTTACCATGACGCCCAACCAAACGCCAACCACTTTACCCTGCAACGACCTTCGCGTTTGGACAGCCGGCAATCCCATTCACAGCCTGCGTCTGTGGAGCAGGAGCGACAGGAGAGCCACGAGGAGGCGCCTGTCCCCGCGCCCTGCGCTCCGGCCGGAGAGGAGGACAACCGGCTCTCCACGGAAAGCTCTTCCTCTCCTGAGTCCGCTGAGACATGCACAGTGGAATGTCAAGAAAAGACTGGGAAAGGTGAACAATCGACACACATTGTAGACGACAAACAGGACGGGTGCATTTGTTTTAGTGTCCTTTGATATCTAACCTTAGGCGACTGCGGGGGTGACGCTTAGGTTCTACAAGAGTGTAGCTATTTAGGTCAACGCTCTGACACTCCCAGGTACGAGTTTATTTACAGGTTTTACAGGCATGAGCAGAAACAGACGATGACTTAGCCAATCAGAGTCAATCATCTGAGCTATTGCGCTTTATTAGCTAAATGCAGCTGCAATTTTAACACTGAGGTTTTGATCAATTAAATGCACATTAATCATCCCCGGGTTAATATAAATAGCTCTAACCACCTTATCTAGGAAATACAGTGAGGCTCAGGTGTGGTTTTAATGTTTGAAGTCTGGAAAAAAAGGGGACTTGGCTCAACGCTAAGGTGGTCGAGGCTCCTTGAGGGGGGAAGTTTTTGGTAAAATCCTGGGTCCCAGCGGTCGTGTGCTTGTGCGTAAAATGTAGTCAAATTCAAGCAAAAGACAGAAATCATACGTTTTTGCGGTTTCACACCATGTGATATTGCAGTAAAAAATTGAATCAAAAATGTGTATACCAAATTCTACTACTGTTTTTTTAAAGAATGATAATTTGACACGCCGGATATTGTTTTATTTTTCAATAAAATTGCATTTGTCCATAATTTTCTCCAAATGGTGACATTCGCTCCAAATTTAATTTTCTAATCACACCTGTTGCCTAATATTATCTCTAATTTTATCCTAGGAGATGGGAAAATGGAAAGTACGGCCAATTGGCTGACAGCAAAGAGCGGCCGAAAGAAGCGCTGCCCTTACACCAAGCACCAGACTCTGGAGCTGGAGAAGGAGTTTCTCTTCAACATGTACTTGACAAGAGAGCGTCGTCTGGAGATCAGCCGCAGTGTGCACCTCACTGACAGGCAAGTCAAAATCTGGTTCCAAAACAGGAGGATGAAACTGAAAAAAATGAGCCGGGAGAACAGGATCCGAGAGCTCTCCAGCAACTTCAATTTCTCGTGAGACTGTCTGCGTCTTTGGCGCCCTCCTCAATCCATGGCAGGGGCGCTTTGCAGAGCCCCCACCCCCACACCCCCCACTCCCACCCAACTGTGAAAATGTCCATGGAAAAAAAATAACACCCTACTGCTAACTTATTGATTCCTGTTATTTTTTTTCTTCTTATTTTAGACGTTTGTTTTTATTTTGTCGTGGATATGTATGTAGGAATTGCTCCATTTGTAACGTTGAACCACTGTATTAAATCTGTTCAGAATGAATGTGAGCTTCAGGCTTGTACATGTTGTACAACATGTATTATGCCATTCAATCTGAGTAAACCATTGGACCCTGCATGCTAATCCTTTGGATACCAGTGCAGTGACATGTAGGCCTTTCTGTGACAGATAAAGAACCCATGAGGTCTGATGAATATTTGCACATTTTGCTGGTCAAATTAATAAAACCATCCCTGCAACGGTAGACTTCTTATTTTATTTGGGAACACAGAGATGTGCAGTGAATAAATCTTGCTTCTTTTTGTTCATACAGTCTGGAGGATGATGTTTCTCGTAATATCTAGATGTCTGGCGGATGTTCACACCTCGTTGCTTTTGTCCTTGACACCAGACGTCACTCTCTGAGAAGAGGCAGCGTTTGTTTAATTGTCCCAAATCATTGAAAAAGGGGCTTCTTGTGTGCAAAATACCAAACCATTTATGACTTCAAGATAGATATGCCTTCATTTATAATGTCCTAGTGAAGGGATTTATAGATAGTTACAAAATGTTGTAAAAAAAAAAAAATAGCGCAAAGATCAGACAGTAAAATCTGTCTGAGCGTCTTTGGCGCTGCTTCAGATTTCCAAAATTCTCACCGGTATAGGACCTGATATGGTGGGAGAGGACACAAATGTCATACCTCAACACGTTAAAAACACATTAGTTTTGAAGAGGAGAGCGGGCTGTTGAGTGGTTTAGGTAGTCTCATGTTGTTGGGCTATTCTATTTCTCCCACAACACGAAACTGCCTTGATTACCTCAGTAAAACTCGTCGCATCGTGAAAGTGAGTCACTACGAAATACTGGTCGTATTTATTCATAAGTTGGTGTCAGTGCTTCAAACCAAATGCATTATTTATTTTATATATTTTCCCAAAAAAAGCACAATAAAGTGTTTTACCTTTTTGCGTAAAGATTTCTCTTGATTTTATGTCTTTAACTTTTATTCCAATCTTCTTATTTGAGTCCATTTAGAGATATCGACTTCTCACCATGACAACGATTTAAGACCATCTTTGCAAATGATCTAAATAACAGCAAATGAAGATGGGGGCTGGGGGAATGTCCAATAGATAGGAAAGCACAGACAAGGCCTCGGTTATGATCATTGCAGTCCGCCAGTTTCCTCGCCAAAGGAAATGCCGGATGCGTCTGCTTGCTCCAGAAAAAGGACACAAAGGCTGAGGTTTATTGGTGATATTTAGCTTAGACAGCCAGGTTGTAACCTGAAGAAAAACAACCAAATTGCCCGTGATAAAAGGACTGTTAAATAGCACCCAAATAACCTCACCCCACTTTCCGTTTTAGGTTGCCTTCATTAGACCCACTGCCCTGCAGACATCATCAATGTGCACTTTAAAAGTTGTTCCTCCGAATGTTTTGATTTTGTAATCTCCAGTGATACTTTAAAAATCTCTACTTGTTCTATTTTCGTAAAGAAGACTTGAAAATAGTTCATATGCAAACCACAAACGGGAGACATATTTTTCTTTCCCTTTATAGAGATAATTAAATTAGTATTTTACTTTGGAGAATAATTCATCCCATTACCAGTTGTTTATGAATCTGATTTAAACGAATGGGTTGTTTTGGCTATTTTGCAAACGAAGGCACTGTTCGCCCTATCAGAAATATATATTCGTTTACACCAATTCAAGATTCCTTTACAAAACTGGGAACGTTTATTGCTTATAAAAAGCAATATTTCCCAATAAACGCGTAGGGATTTGCTATTAAAATATGGTGGGGAAAATGGTGGCCATTTACTTGAGGAGCAGGCTGATTTATTATTTATTGTTCTGTCCCACGGTCACGTGTTTGGGGCGCCCTATCCTGTCTTGGGCAAGGTTCAACATGCTGGACGCATTGAGCCCACAGCTGGTGCAGGATAGCAGCACTTAACATGCAATGAATCTGTTTTTTCGAACCAGTTCAGGGCGTTAACGTACTATTACTTTTTTTTTTTTTTTTGTCTTTGCATTTGTGCAATGTCGACGTTGGGAACAAGTTATTACCTTGAGCCGCCTGTTCTTCCAGAGCAGGAAGATATGGCACCGAGGTTCTCATCAGCTGCAGGGGTGGAGCAGGCGATGCTCACCGAATATGGCGGACACGAGTCTTGCCCTTTACAGGCGAAATCTTCTATTTTTGGTGGATCTTGGAATTCCGTACCGGCCCACCCTCCAACCACAGCCACTCCGACCTACATACATCACCATTACACAAGCGGGGAGAACGATGGCATGTTTACGCGCTCTTGGGCGTTGGATCCGGTCTCCGCGTCTCTGTGTTTAACAGGATTACCATCGACTGCCATGCATTATGAGATAAAACCCGAACCACTTATTGGGAGCGCTGAATGCACAACTTTGGAGACGCACGCAGCTCTTCTGTCTGACATTGGAAACGAAGCGTCTGCTGCGGAGATTCCCTCAGAAACCACATCTACGTCGAAAGCCATCGAAGAGGCTCGGTCAGCAGAGGAAATGAGGGAGATAGACGCAAGTAAGCGAACCAGTACTTACATTTTAGTCTGGACAATTTAGATGAACGACAATAGTTTTAATGGGATTACGATACAGATATTATTTTGCGCTCCACAGTCTTGGTTTTGTGCAAAAATGAACATAAAACACAGCAGATAGTGTAAGATTCAACCAACCAGTTTAATAATATTCAATATTTTTCTGTATAATTTTCGTCTTCGAAGTGATTGTTAGACTTTATTGTATAACTATAGAACATTTCAAAGGAATGGGATCTGAAATTCGCTATCATTGCTTCTCAAATTCTTCAGTGCAGAAATAAAATAACCCGAAACGATTATATGAACAAACATGCAGAGAAGCAGGAGAATCATGTCCTCCTCAAACTGAAAAGTCGGTAACTGAAGTCTGATTTAAAATTCTATTTATCTAACTGTCCTATCTCCTGGTTTTGACCCCGTTTCCAGATAACCCATCATCCAACTGGCTTCACGCTAAGCCCACCAGAAAAAAGCGTTGTCCGTATACAAAGCATCAAATCCTCGAACTGGAAAAGGAATTTCTATTTAACATGTACCTCCCCCGGGACCGTAGATATGAAATAGCGAGACTCCTGAGTTTGACCGAAAGACAGGTGAAAATCTGGTTTCAGAACCGCAGGATGAAGATGAAGAAAGAAAACAAAGACCGGCGGAGAGACAGTTGACTTGTTTTGGACCAATATGGTTTATGAGAGGGGCATTGGGGGAGGGATGGTGGGGGTTGGGGGGCTTGTCCTTAATATTCCTGACCTGTTACGCATATTGTTCTAAAGTTTGTGTCGTCAAAACAATGCTGGATGTGTGAATTGTAACATATCCCGTGTTTGTTGTTTGTGAGAGGACGAAATGTCTCGTCGGAATTTAGACGTGTTGTATTTTACGCACAGTGCTAGTTACTATACACAGTTTTGTTATTTGCATGTAAAGCTTGTGGACTACCTGAATGTATTTCAGCTACCTATCAGCATTGTTTAAATTATTGCTTTATGAAATATAGACGTCTTTTTAACTCACATTTAAAACACTGTGGACACGGAAATACCTCGTCTTTTCTGGTTTCATCCAAAATAAAGACTACAGTCTTTAGTACATGAAAAATCATGTCTCATGAATTTGTCACATTTTCACTTCCGCTCAAAACACAGCCTTTTTTAAATGAAATTCTAGCAAACATATATATTACAAATTACTAAATCTACAACTCACATAATGAATTGATGTACTTATTGATGTACTCATCCTTAAATGTTAAGATAATTGTTTTACAGTTATATTGCTGTCTCTGAAAATAAATAGAATAGAAAAAAATCTGATATTTATTGTAGGCAAGAAAAAGAAATGAATCTTTCTGCGTATTCTGGTTTGCAGCCATTTAACATTATGGCTCAAACAACCGAAATAACTCACGGAAAACCTCCTCATTACTGACATTTGTTTCTTTGCTGAAAAGTTTTTGTCGACCATGCATGAATAAGTGTTTCCAATATTACCAATATTTATTTTTTTCCACTTTTACAACAGGTTATTTATTTTTGTGTTGTTATATATTTATATTTTATATTTATGTTTGTGTATAAATATGTTTTATATTTAAACCTACATGTTCCCTGGACTTTATTTTGATTGTAACATAACTATTGTTTTTTCGGCTACTGTCAAGGAATTTTTATTAAACAAATACGTATAAAGACAACAATGGTCGCTATCAGTTGAGCTGTGTTTGGATATCCTTGGATCCTTTCATTTACACAAAACGACCCAACAATCGTAAACATTAAGCGTAAAAAACAAATTAATGTAAATAATCCAATCTCGAAACACGTATTATGCCTTTGACTTTCAGGTTATATTAGTTGGCGCTTAATTATGGTCTGAAATTAAGTATATTCGGCTTGTTGGTATTAAATTTTCGGCCTTTGAACAGCCTGCTAGATGCCCTCTTGCAATAAACCAAAATCACAGCCTCAGCTGTTTATAAGGTGTGAAAACAGCAAAGCATGTAGAGACTCCGTGACAGGAGTAAAGCAGCATTTCTAATGAGCCTCAGGCAAACAGTCATGTATGTGAAATTGTTTCTAGAACTGACACACACACACACACACACACACACACACACACACACACACACACACACACACACACACACACACACACACACACACACACACACACACACACACACACACACACACACACACAGAGAGTCTGGCAGATGAGTCTTCCTTAAAACGTCTAATTACTTTATGGCCTTCTTCTAACAATTAGGCAGTCGCTTTGCGCAGACCGTTTGTTGTTTTCTCTCAGGACAGATATCGACACAACCAAATGATTCACACCGAAAAAAAACCCCAAACTTCCAACATCCTGTGAGCATCTAAATATTTATCCCAAAACTAAAATGACCACCAGGGCTCCTTTGCCTGTGGAGGTGCTGTGCGCTCAGAGTGCTGCTGTGCTGTGGCCGCCAGCAGGTGGAGGCAGCGGTTCGTCTGGAGGAACACTGTTACCCCGGGTGACGCGTTCAGGGTGCGTCACGACACTCCCCACGCGTTCTAGACCTCGGTTAGTTGTCGACTTGTCGTGGTGAATGATCCAGTACTGCTGTGTGTTCCGTTCCATTTTATCTTCACGTACGCCGAGGATTGCTCTTTAATTATCATTTTTAATTAAAAGTTGTTCGGGTTGGTAATCAGAGGGTTATTCTGACTTCATTTAACGCGAAGCACCCTTATTAATTTGTCTTGGAGATTCGTAGTGAAAAACACAGAAGAGTTTGCTACACACGCGCGCGCGCACACACACACACACACACACACACACACACACACACACACACACACACACACACACACACACACAGAAAGAGAGAGAGAGGCACACGTCATCACTTCCTTTTTTGAGGAACTGGATTACATCCCACCGGACTGATACACTATAAGCACTGAACTGCAGGTCATACAAAGTGAGAAATTCCCAACCCTTCCCGCCATCCTGGTTTTCCTCTTCATCTCCCAAAGCCTTTCTCCATTTCCACCTCACCCGTTTTCACCCCTCCCTCACCTGCAAAGGTCATCCACGTGCAGATCATTCTCTGTGACCTTTTAAGGAAAACTGTAAAGACACGAAAGACAGTTGGCGTTCCACTTTTCACAGTCATGATAATCTAGTGACACCAGGGCATCAGTAAAGGCTTGACAGTTACCAGAGACCGGAGCTGTGTGTAGATGCCATTCCTGTCTGATCTCCGTGTTTGTATAAATGAAATCTTTCAAGAACACAGCTCTTTGAGGGGCTGTGATACAGAAAAACAGAAAGCTGTTCGGATATTTCTTTTGATGTGACCTCTATTGACTCCTATGCATCAGACCGGGTGACACCATTGCTGACAGAGGAAGCCATGGAGTCACAAAAACATGTGTGTTTCACCCAGTTGTTGATGCTGTCAAGAGTTGTTGTTCTGGCCAATATGTTATTTCTCTCATATTTGTGTTACTGAAGAGACCCAAATGTTTTGAAACTAAATTCATGCAGGCAAACTTATAAATCTCAAACAAATGCAATTTGTCTTTATGATTCTTTAATTTAGTTCTCACAAAATGCAAAAATTCTCTGCTCCCATAAATCAGTAGTAAGTTTTTTTTTTCCCCAAGTAACTCTTAAAACACGTTTTAGCCTCAGGAAAAGTGACTCAAGGATACTTACATCAAAGAGTCCGAGGTGATATACAGACTTCTGGGCTCTTGGAGGTGGGTTTTCTTTCTTGATGTTTATTTATTTATTATTCTTTCATCACACATTTTTCATTATTTTGTCCTATTTGCTTGTCTGAGAGGCGCAAAAGCACCCAAATTGCCCATATGTCACAGTTATTTTTAGTTGTCACCATATTTATGCGCACGTAGACGCACAAAACAGCCTGATTTGCAGCGCTTTAATGCGCCTGAAGTATCTGTCAAATCTTTCATGAATCCAGGGGGCTCAATAAATAAGACTGTAATGTGAAAATCTTGTCATGAACACTACTTTGTTTCCAGGACACACTCACACAACCTCACACACAATACACAATACAAACACAGTGGCTCTTTCACACACTAGGCTGAATGTGTTTTCCAGATGTACCGCACAGCTGTGTTTTTTCTCCGTATTTTCCTCCACCACAGATAGAAAATGGTTTTATATAATGCAATGTAAGAGTGTGTGACAGGAATAAGATACAATGAACACATCTCATGTACAATTTTAATAATTTCATCAAATATAATCCCAATTTTCAATAAGGTCGATTATACAAAAACAGTAATACATGCGCAATGAACGTATTATTCCACGTCTATACATTTCACATTAATGAACAATTTTCCATCTTAAATTAAAAAGAGATGCACATTTGGTGATTGTTAATTTTATTTATAGTCATCTTAACTAAATTACTGTTAACCACACAACACAGACAAGGTCAAAATTGTGATTAATCTATTTCAAAGAACAATTGGTCTGATGAATTCGACCTGTGGTCTCAGGTTTGGCCTGCTTGCTTCCCAGATGTCCCCTGTTGTCTCGAACAGACGGGAAACGTGCAGGTCCGGCTCGCAGCGCACATCCAGACACCGTCTCCTGTCTGCATTCGTTCAAAAAAACAAAAAAAACTAAAACAAGAAAACATGGCGCCGTATCGGGAAAGAAATGTGGACAGAAATTCAGTTTGTCCTCAATATTAAATGTTCAATATGTCTCAGGATGTCCCAAAATACTGTAGAGGTTAATTTGATTTACAGGAAGCTCTCGTTTCCTTTGAATCATTGCGCTGATTCTACAAGTGATGATTAATAATTAATATAACCAAATGTAACCTTATGGAACAAATCAAATGTGTTAGTATTTTTCTAGAAATAACCCAAATACTTGGGAATGAAAAAAATTGAATTGGTTAAATTTGAAATAAAATAAATATATTTCTCAGTTAGTTTTACAAAGAATTTTAAATTAGGATACTGTTACCTATAGATCTGTCGTATATTGTGAGTGCAGCCCGACGAATAAAAATTACACTTAACTGACAGGTCTAAGCAATCAATCAAAAACTGTGAAACAAGTGTTGTATAAAGAATTATTCTTCAAAAAAGGAAGAAGTAAATAAAAGAAACAGACCTCCAAAAACGACCATATTTCGCGGGCAATCGAAGATAATAAGGTAGGAGACGAAATGGGATTTCTGCTGAATGCCAACACCCACTCACCTCAGCGAACAATTGATCCTGCGTAAAAGCTGTTCCGTTCGTTTCTATACGGCTACCCACATCCACTCATCTCCTCTGTTTTTTCTCTGTCATTATAGTCCCTCTTAAGAACGAAAAAAAACATAGTTTCATCCTTGGATTGTTTTCTGATTTGTGATGAAGTGAGTGCGTAAAAAATACGCTTGGTGCGTAAAGGACGTGCGTCTTATCCAGGTTTTCTAAAGAAATCCCCAAATTTCAACAATAAAATCTTCGTCTACAGCCTACTTAGAGAGTGGTTGTCCTCTTCCTGGCCATATATGATCTAAGGGAGCGTTGGATGGTTTAAATGTGTTCTTAGGGCAGGGAGCTGTCAGACCTTTTGGCGAGAAAGATTGATCACACACAGGCTAGCAGGGCTCTTTGTTTAGAGCCTTAGCAATAAACAGCCATCAGATCCTCACCTCTCTATATGTGTCCCACTCCAGTGGCAAATTATTTGAACTATGATATAACCAATAATGAAGTGTGGAAGACTGCTTGGGTCAACTATATCCTCTGTGACATAAAATAAATGAAATGGGATGTGGGGCAAGGAGCTGTAAAGTGTAACCCGTTAAACAATCCAACTACTTCCTCGCAGTTAGATTGGTACAACATATTGTATTTATTGTAGATTTCCCATAATTCTTAGCGGATTTCCCAGCAATAATTTTATGATAAAGTTGAATTGCATAAAATGACATAAGCTACAGTAAAGTCAAATTGGGACAAAATCTGATTAAAACGTAATTAAAATCTATTACAAACTAATTTTTGTATCCCTGTCTCACCGATGCAGTGCCTGGGCATGGGGTGGGGGAGGGGGTGGGTGCTTTCCCCTCCACGCATATCCCAAGGCGATCACCCTAACATAACATCTGTGTTCGTGGTTGCATTTTGAGGTAAAAATATGACTACAGTAATGAATTTTTCATTGTCCATAGGAACATACAAAATAACGCCGGTCATGCGCAACGTTTTCACAGAAGACTGCGTGAACGCGCAGGGAAGGCATAGCTGTTGTGGGGTGTGGGATGGAGGGTTGAGCGGTGAGCAAACTGACCCCCTCCCCCGAAAAAAAAAAAAAAAAAAAAAAAGGTAAATAAAGCAAACCCCTACCCCCGGAATGAGGCGTTACCCCGCCGACTTCCTCGATCAATCACAGGGGACAGTGGCTTCTTTTGATAAAAAAAACCCCCAAATTGTCATTGGGCAGATGTAATCATGTGACAAGCAGCACGGTCTAATTCCAAGCATGTCCCCACGAAAGCAATAGTTAATGGCACAGAGGTCTCCTATAACGACTCTATCCAGTTTGGAAGCAAATGAAAAATAAATTGCGTTGAAACTGAATTCACTTACAAATTTGCAACTTTTCTGAGACAAGAAGGAGGAGATGAATTACGAATTCGGGCGAGAAACTGGTTTTATCAACAGCCAGCCGTCGCTCGCTGAGTGCCTGACATCTCTCACTAACCCTGTCGGTGATGCGTTTCAAAGTTCATCAATCAAGAGCTCGGCGATTTCACAGTCGACAGTGATTCCTCCTCCTTTTGAGCAGACCATCCCCGGTCTCAACCCGGGCATCCACCCACGCCACAGCCGCTCAAAGCAAACCGTGAGAGGCTGCAGCCCGCTGCAGGCTGCGTCCCTTCCCCCGGAGTACCCGTGGATGAAGGAGAAGAAAAGACTCAGGAGGAACCAGACTGCTGCCGCCGCGTCTGTCGCTTCTTCAGCTTCTCCGACAGCGACTGACTCCTCGCCGCTCTACCTCTCCCCCCAAGGCAAGACACGATGATTAATAACCTGCATGTAAAAGGTCCTCATTGTCTATAAGGATTCCCCCTTTACAAGGAGATGCATCGCAGGCCTTGTGCATCGTGGGCGTCCCTTAAACCAGTGTAGGATTTTGATTTAAGGATGCTTAATCTCATCAAGTAACGCACTGGGTTGTGATACAGTGTAACAGTGTTAATGTTTGACAGTAATGGAGAGTGATAGATTATTCTTACACGGCCCAGCAGCTGGCATGTTCATTAATCTTCACCCTGCGTCCTGTCCTGTCCACGCAGAACCATCATATTCTGCCTGGGGCCCATAAATCTTCTCAGTCCCCGGTCCTTGCTCGCCTCAGGTTTCCCCGCTTATTTTCGTACACACACACACACACACACACACACACACACACACACACACACACACACACACACACACACACACACACACACACACACACACACACACACACACACACACACACACACACACACACACACACACACACACACACACACACACACAAACAGACTTTTGTTGTTTTATTTTTAATCGCCTGCCTTTTCTGTGATTATGAAATAATAGTTGTTTTGATTGTTTTTTAAGGTTCACCAGAGGTGCCAGATGGTGGTGTTGGCGGTGGAGGCGCGTCCCGGAGGTTGAGGACAGCGTACACCAACACCCAACTTCTGGAGCTGGAGAAGGAGTTTCATTTTAATAAATATCTGTGCAGACCGAGGCGAGTGGAGATAGCCGCTCTGCTGGATTTAACAGAAAAGCAGGTGAAGGTGTGGTTTCAGAACAGGAGGATGAAGCACAAAAGGCAGACGCACTGCAAGGAGAACCGGGACAGTGAGGGGAAATATGCGGGTCTGGACGGCGGGCCGGAGGACGAGTTTGAGCAGGAGGAGGAAGAGGACGGCGGGAGGGAGAGCTATTTCCACCAAAATACCTTGACTTCACAACAGCGTCAGAATGGGCACAATGGGGAGAACCAAAGCACGACTGTTACAACTTTGAACAGAAATGAGAAAAATCTGAAACATTTCCCAAACCTGACACCCACTGGTCCAATCAGCGCGTCAACAATAGGCCCGGACAATACGAATTCCCTCTGCGCGGACGTTTCTTTGCAGGATTTCCAAGTTTTCTCATCCTCCTCC
Source organism: Antennarius striatus (assembly GCF_040054535.1). Taxonomy (NCBI): domain Eukaryota; kingdom Metazoa; phylum Chordata; class Actinopteri; order Lophiiformes; family Antennariidae; genus Antennarius; species Antennarius striatus. Next base: position 13,571,672 of record NC_090784.1, read on the forward strand.
TCTTTCTCACCGAGTTTGTCAGATTCTTCAGAAAGTCCCTTGCCCTTATCAGAAACTTTTGACCTTTTCTCAGAAACACTTACAACTATCGACCTGCAAAATCTAAGCTATTAAAATATCAAAGTTTCATCTTAATTCAAACACAGGTGTTCAATTTCTCAGTTGTATAGTATTAATAGATACAGATAAGGTAAGTAAAAAACCCCCAGCTAAGCTACTATTTAGCCTGCATGGACAATTTATTCAATTAAAATAAGATTTTATTTCTTTATAAATAAGTAGAATATATTTCTTGAAATAACTCTTAACAGTAATTGGAATCAGCAGCGCCATATTGTTTCATTTCAACAGAGGAAAGAGTAAAGATTTTAGTACATATTCGTGTTGAATTATTTTCATACATACTTCATGTTCAGCACTGACATCGAGTATTTAAATAATCCTAATCTTTCATGTAAAAAGTACAGGACATTTTTAAAAATACAGTCAAATATAGGATTGCAAAGACATTACTATTTTATGATATCGAAAGTCCCTACACACTTAGGAGTGAAATGAATCTAAAATTGAACATGGACCAATCACGGGCTTTTATTCACATAAAATGTTTTTAGAGATTTGTCTGACCGGAAGAAATTACCTCTGCCCGTTTGAGGCCAGAAAGAGAGAATTTGCTGTGAGCATCGCCTCCTAGGAGTCTCAGGCCAAGAGCTACGACTTTTCTTGACTCTCTAATTAAATTTTATTGCCAATAAAACTCACAGCACTGAAGGAGCTTGTTAATAGCCTGATCCACGAAGCAATCCACTTTTCTTTAAATTAAGAAGCGTGTGTTAGGCTGTTGTGATTTTCTTTTTCTGATTTAAAAGCAATTAAGGTCAATTCAGAGCTGCTGAGACAAGATTTTTTTTTTAATCCAAGTGTTTTCTGTGTAACAGAGACGAAAAACACAATCTCTCAGTCAAACAGTAACATTTAATTGATTCCTTTCATGTAGAATATATTTTATCCATGTAAATGAAAGTGAGTTTGTATGGCCTAATAGGATTTCATCATATTTCCTGCTAAATGAAATCTTCGCTCTGACCGGTCCGACCTCAGCGTCGTGATGCGTATAAAGAAGCGTTTGTCCGTTTTCAACAACCGGTTAATGTTTTTCCTATTATGATGCTTTTAGGGAGTTTTTAGGGAATACGGTTGATAGAAAGCTAAAGTCTATACGATATTGTTTAGTGGGAATCCAGACAATTAATAATCACACATGTTTTACTCTGAACAGAGTATTTAGTATGATATACAAGAAAAGGTTCAATTGAATTTCTATTATGAGATATGGAATTAAGCACCATGTAATTATGAAAATTTTAAAACTAAAAGTCAATGAGAAAACGATATTTGATTTGAATCAGGAGACATTGAAACTATGTGCTGACCAAACTGTTCACAAATACTCTCCCATGATATGCTAATTTTTTTTTTAAAAAAAAGGTCAAACCACTAATTCCATAGTTTACTGCTCTACTTATTTTATGTGTGTAACAAACATAACCCAGTTTTCACGAGTTTCACCATGAAAACAGTGTTATGCAAAAATAAATTACATAATCAGATGGTTGTGTTATATTATATTACATCTTTGTGATTACATGTGTGGTTTGACCATTTTGCAGTGAATTGATAAAAATATGTGATGAATGACAAAAAGGGAAGGAACAAGTAATAAGAAGTTTCTGAGATGACAGAAGAGTATGAAGCTCCATGGGAAACTAGATACAACACTGAGCCAGCAGACCCCCCCCCCACACACACACACTGGTCAAAGGTCAAGCTGGCTCTCCTCTCCACTCCAAACTAGGAGAAACTACTGCCAGGTCAGCATGGGGTCAGGTTGTGAATGACCACAGAGGATTTGAGGCTCATAAAGAATTTATTGGCTACTCAGATAACCAACAGGAAGTGACAACAAAATATGTGAAGAAAACCACCATGGAGAAACTAGAATGTGATCTGAGGTTTCATTTTACATGAAGAAGTAGGGAAAACTTGTGTGTTCCATAAATAACAAAGATCTAAAGTTATAGGGTGAAGTCAGACCATTAGGAATGCTAAAACTTGAAGCATTTATAAAACAACGCATTACTGCAGTCTGATCATTCTGTCAGACTGGAGGCTTATCTCTGCTCAGAACAAATAAAACACAATTAGAATTGATTTCTTCCTAAAGCTGCCTGCCGGACTAAAACTGAGTAAATCAAGTGAAGAGTCGGTCTGTCTTGTGGCAATGACAAACCTGTCTACCACCTGCAGCCCGTAAAAGCTGTTCACACAGGCCCTCCAGAGCTGCACTGACACCTCTGTCTCCTACCTCCACAAAACAAGCTATACAGTTCAAAGGCGCAGGCGTTCAACTTAGACTGGCCGATACTCCTTGTCAAAAGATGACTTATGTCTGACTGACACCTCTATAAACAATAAGTCACAGATACACTTAGGAGCCACAGGCTTCTGAGAGAAGAAACCAGTCTTTCCTGCATTGGCTCATTGATTGCACCAGATGTTTCAACTAGTGTCCCAAATTACATGCAAATGACACTGAAGACATTTAAAATGCGGTTTAGAAATAACCCAACGTGGAGAAATCTCCTTGTCGCTCAATAATAAAACCTTGGAGCAGGGAGCTCCAGAACCGTTTGGAATACTGTAATTGTCTTTTAATTTATTAATATTGTCTGTTTAGACTTATAATGTTGACATAATCATAAACTCAAAGTGCATATATCATTGTAAAAAACAAAACAAAACAAAAAAAAACTCGTTCAATGCATTAAGCGTGTCAATCACACTGATGAACCAGATAAATATGATCAGGAATCAATGGCGCTCCCTCCGTGGACTTTATGAGTCTGTAAAGACGCGCTCGTCCATTAATGCGTCACCTTCCCGTCATCAGCGGTGATAAAAGTTATGTGGCTGGTTGGAGAACTCTGTGGTCAGAGATAAATAATGAGCACATCAACTTCCGTGTCTCGCTGCTGCTTCCGTATCTCATGAAGCTTCCACCCTCCGGACGGTCCAGCTGATCCTGCGACAAAAACCCTCCAACATGCTTTCAATTCCAGAGGAGTTAACGACGCTTATTTCAGGTAAATATCCCCCTATAAACGCCCGTGTGTGTGTGTGCGTGTGTGTGTGTGTGTGTGTGCGCGCGGATTGTTCACCGTTTTGTTTTAAGGCTTGAGGAAGAAAGTCCACTTTCAGAGAAACCGTTCAGAAGAGGAAGCTCAGCCTCAACATGGATGACTTATTTTCAGTCGCCAACATGCTGCTGTCTCATTCATGGTCCTCTCTCCCGCTGAGGAGCGTCAAACAAAGCTCTGTTTGACCCCCAAAGCTGCAAAGTTGTGTGTTTGTGTTGTTGCTGTGCTTTGAATAGTCAGATGATCTCCAGCAGCCCTCTGCCACATGACGCACAATAAAACCTCTCAGTCCAACAAGTGACGACATAGCGTGTGAATGTTTTACCTGTTGTGTTTTTACCTGTTAAGAACTAGACAACTTCCTCTGTGATGGATTGAAAGGGGAAAATCTAAGCAAGAAGACAAAAGAGAAGAGAGAGGTCTTCATCAAACGTATTAAGGAGGTCAAATTGTGGTATGTCTGCTTCCTGCGTTTGGAAGATTGGTTAGAAAATGTCAGTTAATATGAAGATGCACTAATTCAAAATGTTTTTCTTCAACAGTTTCCAGCAAGACTTCAAGGACAAAAGTGAGTGTTTGTCTCACTCTTTTAGAGACCTATCTGGACTCTGTGGCCTCTTGGAAGTTGGAAGAGACACATTTATTACCTTGATTTATCATTTTGTTTTCTTCAAAACAAACGTAACACACTTCTGAATTGTATTTAATTTACAAAAACAAACCCAAACATTTTCTCTTTATCCATTTAAAACTCTTCAAATGAACTGCTCACACCTATCAATACACACGACCAGCTGGGAACCGCTGCATTTCACCACAACATGCTCCATGACTACACGGCACTGCTTACTCTTGCAGATGGAGACGAGGAGGACGAGGAGGACGGAGTTGACAGCAACAATGACGGCGCGTCGTTGCAGTCTGAGCGCACAGACAAGGATGAAGAGTGCTACGAAGGTAAGCCACACACCACTTAGCAGACATACAAATTTGACTCGCTGGCTTCTAACAAGTTGTGGATCAAAGTATTGAAAATTGCATCTTGGCGTGAAAATATACAAATCGTTGGGTCCACTCTTGGAGAAAGTGACTTTGAGTGGCACAATGAAGGAGACATTCCAACTGTAACTTGGCAACACCCATGGGAAGCAATTTAGGGGGCCACATGCTACAAGCAGCGCCTCTTTCACTCCACCCCTCTGACAGCTAGAGCATGCTTTATTGCTCTCAGCCACAGTCTGGGGGCTGAAATTACTGCCATAACTGTAGTTTCAGGGAAAAAAAAACATTCCTCGCTATACAGTAGCTTTAAGTCCGTAGTGTATCTTCACAGCAAGCTCTGCAAGAGTTTATATTTACTTTTTCATAAGGGTGTATCAGAGAAATCCTTGTCAAATTGTGATTAGGGGTCTGGGGTTTATGGTCCGTAAGCAGCTGCCAGCTTTATTGGCTGCTCTTTCACACAAAGCAACTTTGACACAGCAGTTGAACATTTGCATTGAAGTTGCTCACTGTAAGGGGAGACACCTGCAGAGAGATGCTAGTTCAAGCTCCATGGCTTTGTTTAAAAAAAAAAAAAAAATCTGCAAAACAAGATTTCACAATTGTGTTTTTAAAAAATTTTTAAAAAAAAGCTTTTAAAAGACATTTTCAGAGGATGCTGAATCCACTTTGTTTGTTTGGTGTCTCTTCTCCAGGTGCCCAGCAGTCCCCAGCTGTGGCGGCTCAGGATCTGACATCGGTCTTTAAAGCAGGATATCTCGAGAAGCGCAGGAAGGGTGGGCGCCCTTCGATCGACATGCATATGAAATGTTCCAAGGACACATATGACCACACACATATGCAGATGACAGCTTTAATTTGCCATCATGACAAAGCAGAAAATTAGCTGTTTCCTTTAAGCTGTTTTTGCTGTTGGGTTTCCTCCACAGATCACATCTTTTTTGGCACCGAGTGGCAGAAGCGCTGGTGTGCTCTGAGCCATCATATCTTCTACTACTACGGCAGTGAGAAAGGTTTGCAGTCTGTTTTAGATCACATGCTGTTTAACAACATTTAAGTGACTGGATGTCTAGCAGTCTGTCTGTTTCTCAGCTTTTGACTGACAGAGCTGTTCTATCTGGATCAATAATGATGTTTTAATTTCCTGCATCTAGACAAGCAGCAGAAGGGGGAGTTCAGTATTGATGGGTACACCGTCAAGATGAACAACACTTTACGGAAAGACTCAAAGAAAGACTTTTGTTTTGAAATTTCGGCTCCAGACAAGCGAGCCTATCAGGTACGCTTGTCTGATGGTGACAGTTGCTGTGTACACTCTCAGTAGAAAAACAAATATGAGCGTGGGATGTGCCATGTTTAAAACTTTGAAAGGCATGTGTTGACATGCACTCATTAATTTCTAATTCTTAAAACCTGTCCATTCATTTGACGCTGCTGCTTGTTCCGTAGCTCACCCTGACACGCATATTTTAAAAGTCTAAATGAGAGTTTGTCACATTCAGGCTTTTCCATGTGGAACATTTTCACCATGCATGAATGCAGTATTATTTGTTTATGTTAAATATATGTAGACCTGCGTATTGCACTGGCAGCACTTCTCACTTCTCCCTCTTTTTTTCATCACAGTTTTGTGCGTCATCAATGAAAGAGGCAGAGGATTGGGTGAAACAGATAGATTTTGTATTGAAAGGTTACAAAGCTTTTCTTACATCAATCATCTTCATAATATCACAAACTTCAACATGAACATAGACTTTATTAATAACGTCTAACATGCTGTGGTCCTCTGTGAGCAGATATGACAGGTATCATCCCGGAAGAGGACGAGGAAGAGCAGGAAATGTACGATGATGTTGGTCTGATGGATGAAGAAATTTATGAAGAGCTGCCAGGTTGGGATGGACACACACGCACGCATGCAGCACACACACACATACATGCACAGAAATATAACATCTCACCTTGCTTTTCCAGAGGAGGATATGCCCTCTCCAGCAACATGTGCTCCAAAAGTCGAGCCAGTGAGCAAACCTCTTCCTCCTGTTCCAGGTACACAACATAGAATTCGGTTTGAAAACTTCATAGATATGAGTGACTTATTTAATATTTCACTTCCGTCACACAGATTTTTTTTGCGTTGGCTCTAAAACCACAGTAAAGAAGAAGTTAAATTTACAGAGGAAGTTTCTGTGAAGGTTCACAACTGAAACCTTACACAACATTGGAAAAACTTTCAGGTCAACATCCTTTTATACAATAAGTCATACATTAGAGTTTTGTAAGTGGAGCAATACCATGTAATTATTAATATCTGTATGTATAGAAACCTTTCAATATACTTGACAAGCACTGAGAACGGACCACAAATACTAAATATTACTACTTTAGGTCATTAGCTAGTCTGAAAAGGGAAAACCTTGACGGCTAAGAAAATGGTTAAGTATATAGATGTATATTAATAAAAATCCTAGTTGTTTACTATTTGTACAAACAAAGTCCTGAAACAATCTGGTCAAAAGCAAGTAAGCAGCAGATTTTCCCCTAAACTAATGATTGTTTTTTATTCATGTATAATTTGCAGCAAATTCTCTCAGTGGAAAAGCTGAAAAAAAATCTCATAACATTTTTGCGTATCTTATTACAAAAAAGACAAATTAATTGTAACTGCTGCAAATTCAAAAAGAGAAAAACTATACAATAGAAGTTATTTTCTGGGCGGTTGTAAAGCTGCTTCGTTGCCATACTCTGATTTATTTTCTTCTTGTTGTTCCATCTGTATTCTGCATCGCTTTACTGGACTGAACATATGAGATGTTGAAAACCTGCTTTTAATTAGGAAGTAGCATGAACTTGGCTCTAGGCTGCTCCAATTCTATTTTAGGCTCTCCGCTGCCTCCTGTTGGTTCTTCGTCACAGATACAGTCACTGCTGTGCAAACTTGAACACTAAATGTGATTTCACTGAATGGGAAATGATGCACCTGATCCACTTTCACCTTTCTTTTTCATGCTCCAGATCAGAAGAGCACAGACTACCACAACTACTACCAGGGGTTATGGGATTGTGCAGGAGACTTCTCAGATGAGCTGTCCTTCAATCGTGGAGATATCATCCACGTCCTTGGCAGGGTATGATTGGAGGCACCGTCCATAAAATGTTAATGTGTCCCTGAATGAAGGTTACTTGGGAAATGGCGAAGGTAGAATTAGCTCAAACCAAACTGTGAAGCAAAAGTTGTTAGGTGAGGTTATTAGCCAGAGTTGTGCTGGCCTCAGACCACCTAAAGTGAGTTATTTCTAGGCCCTCAGAGGGACTTTCTGTTCATATGCTTTACTGGCAGCATCTGGCCCACCGCCTGGAGGTGGAAGGCTGATGGTAGGAGGCAGACTGGGCTTGGGTCTTTCTCTGGCACTGTGATGAGGATTAGTTTTGTCACAACGGAAACTGTTTTAGTGCTGCTGGCGGACGCCGGGCTCAACTGGCACAAGGTACCATTCCATCACTTCCATCTGGAGCCTTTTCAGCACACTGCCACTGCTGCCATGCCAGACGGTGAGCAGCCCTCAGCCCACACACCTTTCAGACATCTCTTGCACTTTGCCAAATAGGAATGTGTGTTCTCAGGAAACCCAGGCTAAGTCCACCACTCTATTCAGAACAGGTGAGGACGTGGAGTGGACGCACAATTTCCGAGGCTTGTCACCTGGGTTTGGGTGAGAACTAAGGGCCCATTCTTTCCTTTGTTATGCAACCAAACTTGAGCTCTTTTGTGCTTAATTGGGTCATCTGAACGCAGATTTGGATTGTCGATGAATTTTAATGCTGCGCAGCAAATTAGTCACAGATTTTTATACTTTAACAGATGCATGTCAGTCCTGTGGCGTGTGTTTAAAAATGTGTGAAATGTGCACCATCCAGTCAGACTATGTTTCCTGTCTGGTTTGGCGTTTGTGGTGCACTCACTGGACTGGTCAGGTCCTTTTGCAAATTCAAGTCTGCCATCTAGTGGCACCAACGATCCATGGAGTCAAATCAAGACTGATGACCTCCAAACGACATCTTGGTAAATAATTTAATATAATTTCTATGGTTAAATTAAATGTCTCATTCTGTCATGAGCACAAAGGCTGCAATGTGAAGTTATTATCATCGTAAAGTATTCAGTATACAGTATTTTTTAAAAATACAAGAATTACCTGTAAATCCTGCAGCTGTAAAAATGTGTTGGAGCTTGACCTTTGGATTATTGTTTTCTCTACAAGACTCATATGGAGAGACATCAAATTTTCAGAATGTAAAAGCAGAAACAAGCAAAGAGTTTTTTTTTGACAAGTCACTAATCAAAGTGGGAATTTTCTGTCAACCATTTCATTGATTAACTGATTCGGCCTTAATGGTTGCAAACAAATGCACAAAGCAGACAAGCCCATCAATACTCAGTGACCAAATGCCTGTTTATTACTCTCTCTTCACGAGTGGAAAAGGCCCAAGAATCAAGTTGCCCTTTCACTCTGACTAGGAGTGCCATTAGCTGAAACCTTGGTGTTGGGGGTTGTGGCCCGCTGTGAGGGCAATGACCATAAAACCTGTCTGGACTGCAGCAGCCAGCTGCAGCTTAAGGGACAGTCAGCCTAGCCCCCACCTCCAATTGCTCCCCTCTCCCTCATTCTCTTTTCTCCCTCTGCTCTGCAGCCCTCCCCCATTCCACAGGTCAGAAATAGCAGCAGTGTTACAGCTGCGAGACCCCCCATTTAGGACTTGGGTGATGATTATAGGGTCCGACTGGGAGAGAGGGGGACTGTATTGTCCAACTATGCCCCAGCGCCTGTGAACACACACACACACACACACACACACACACACACACACACACACACACACACACACACACACACACACACACACACACACACACACACACACACACACACACACACACACACACACACACACACACACACACACACACACACACACACACACACTTTCAAGTTACTACATTATAGGTTGACACTGTTTCATGGCTCCTGCACATGTTAAGTACAAACTCTGAGCTTTGTCATTGCGTAGAAGTTATAAAATTATGGGAATGTAACATGATTACATCGTGCTTCAAAGCGGTGAAGTATTGAAATTGTCAGTGTTCGTGTGTTCGTTCATTCATATGTCGACCAAATATCTTCGCAACCATTGCAGATAGAAAGATGAAACAAAAAGCCCAATACTCAGGCAGCAAAGGGGATGAAAATGAGATGATAACCTTGATCTAGAGAAAACTGGGTCAAGGTCAAATTTCAACTTTTGTACACTCAGGACTGAATAAGATAGAAAGATGAGGGAGAAGGCCAGTGTGAGTAAGACTATAGATCAAAGCCACGGCTTTGATCTATGAAAGTGGGTGAGAGCACTAGCTTTGACCTATGCAACTAGGTCAGGGTAAAATTTTGAATTCAGGGGTGTCGCGGGATGTTGCAGTCTCTGACTGCATTGGTTCTAGTTCAGGGTTGAGGGTATTTTGCGTTAATGTGTGGGTTATTAGTCTTCCACAGCTCTATGGGTTCTGGAGTTGTGTCCTGCGCTCACTTAACCATGAATTATTTCTCAGCCAGAACTACACAATGAGGTGTTGGCTGGCTACAGGAAGTCATAACACACACACATCCACACACACACACACACACACACACACACACACACACACACACACACACACACTTGGCCTCACACACACCTCATGCCAATCTGCTGAGTGATCGCTAAAATGCTTGTGAAATTTCATTTTAATCATGTGACACACTTATGAAATGAACGTGACTTTTTTTTTTTTTGTTAATTTCATGTGAACTTTAATATTCCATTCAAAATGTGCAATGTGTTTTTATGGCACTAATGTTTGGTGTATTAAATTGTAGCACGGGCATTAAGTCGTGCAGGTTTTTGTTGAACATGATAAACGGCCCATCACCAGACAACCGCCAATACTAGCCGCCATTATTGTTATTGTAATGGTCCTGTGTCTAGCACCACCAGATGATGACTTACAACCATTAATCTCTACTGGGAGTAACTGGACACAGATTTAGTTCCTCCATGTCCCTGGGTTGTGGTACGGATTTGAAACATTGTGCTGGTTTCTCCTCCTTCGATCCTGTCGGAGCACGATCTCCAGCGATGATTCATGTCCTCAGAAGACTTTGATGTAACGACAGGCTTCTGGCCAAAGAGAGAGATAGAGGCGTATTCTTCTCTGGTCTCAGATCTCTGCTCACAGGGTCTTTCTCACATCTCAGCATGCTGACAGCCATTTGGAGCTATTACTTGTCATGCTTTGACAGATTTATGCCTGATGTGCTCAACACATTTTTTTTGTGTGTGTGTGAGAGAAGTGTGCATAGTCTCAAAATCAGGGATGAGCTGAGAGGCAGGACAGGAAACAGGAAATGCAATGTCATTGGTGGGTTTTAAGTGTTTTTTAGAGGTGGATGTGAACACAAGAAGGGAAAAACCTTTTATGTATGTACAGGTATATTCATGTAAGGAATAAGGACAGAAACGGGTGGGAAATGACAGCAGATTCTTGACTCAACACAAAAGCTCTGCTATTGTAGTTCTTGGTGCTAATTCTATTAACTATCATCTATTCAGAGTAAGGCAAGGAAGAGGTATAGCACCAATACATAGCTGATATGAAGCAGATTCATAATCAGTCACAGGCATTTCATATAATAAGGTACGTCTACATGAAAGATGGAGCCAAACACACCACAATGGAAAACCTTGATAAAATCTAACCCATAAACTGCTGATGACAGAAGAAGGTTGTCAGGTTCAATGAATTAGATGAAATTATTTAATTTGGCATGGAGTAGATCAGAATAAATCAGTCATTATGACGGCGACACGTGTGATGAAGAATTGTCAGGAGCCTGGAAACTGTTTTTGATTGACAGGGTGTTTGTGAGAAAATGCTTCATGAATTCCTTCCCATCTTTTCAATGACTGTTTGTTCTTTTTGCAGGAGTACCACAGGTTTGGCTGGTGGGTTGGAGAGTTAAATGGAAATATAGGAATTGTCCCCAAAGACTACCTGATAGAACTTTATGTTCTGTGAATGTACCCTTCATAAGCTGCTCAGATCTTGTGACTGCATTGAGGTCTTACTTTGCTAAATGAAAATCAGATGAATTTAATTATGTTACTGAAAATGTTTCCTGATGCATCATTTCAGGATCAGACGCTGATAAAATGGCTTTCTTGTGATTTTTGTTAGCTGTATTTCTATAATGTCTGCACTTTGCTCAGCTTTTGTATTTATTTTTAAGTTTTCCAACACCGTGTGTTCTGCTCTTTTTCACAAATCTGGAGGTTGCAAAAATAAATAAATATTTAAACATGTGTTGTGGTTGTGCAGTTTTGAATTATTTAACCTGCTAGTTAAACCACAAGATGGCATTAGCGTCTCTTCAAAGGTCATTGGATTACTTCTGTGACAGAGGTGCTGAAATCAGAAATTCCATTTATTTTTATTTGTTTGTATGCCCTAGAGTGCAAATCTTATATATTTACTGACTTGATTGTCCAAGTAAAATTTATTATTATTTAATTAACAAACTAGAAGAAGAAGGTCCAAAGGACAAATTGAAATTCTAGAACGATGGCACAACCTGCTTGATGAGTGAAAAATAGTGTAGTTCTTAAAGCGTGTTTATGCCTCTGGTCAGCACTTTTGTTTCAAGCTTCAAAGGGACGCCGGGTTTTTATGGCACCGGAGAGACTGAGCCGGGCAGAGGATCACAGTGTGGCAGATGTTTGGCTGTGCTGTGTGCCTCGCTGAAACGGCTGAGGTGCACTAATAAGACAGCCACCTACACAGATAGCAGGGATGCTTATCACCCTCTGAGGGGCTGTTTGACAGCAGGCGGGGTGGTGTTAGCCGGGCATATTCCACCGAGGGTACATACATACATACATACATACTGTACGTATCTTTTTACAGCCTCCTCACAGATTTACCAAACTTGTGCTACTATTTTATCCATTGGGGTCATCCTCCCCGCTGTGTGTGTACATACAAAAGCAACAACGTCTCAGTTTCTTCAAGGTTGTGAGAACATGAGGGATATTCTTTAACCAATAACTCACTGTATCTCTCTCTCTCCCCCCTCTTCCCTCTATTTTTTCCTCTCTCCTGTCCTGTCTGTTTTGTTCCTGCTGAGTGATGAGCTAGTCCTCCGTCCTCTGGGTGACATTCAAAGCCAACATAAATCCTCCTCTTTATGGTAGAGTGCAGTGATAAGGCCTCTCTGCTAATTGGACGTGTATTGAATTACCATAATTAGTTATTGAATATACTACATCGGTTACAGAGAAGAAATGCTTTGTTCCAGGGTAGGAAAGAAATGTAGTGGAAAAACAATGTGGAACATCACAGCACTAATGGCATTGCCTGAGTGTGTGTAGTTCCATAATTTAGTCGTCATCATTTTTGGTGTTGAATTAGGACTTAATACATAGACACAAATCTTTCCATACTGCTGACATCGCTTGGTGTTTCCCCTGATAGTCTTCTTTTTAATATTAGGCTATGGATTAGGTTGCCAAAGGCAAGTAAGGCTAAATATTGCCTCTCATTTTTATGTGCCAATAAAGGATTTCCTTAATGGATGTCAACTACAGTCCCATCCCCCGACGTTACATTTGGACAGCCATATCCTCAAAATATACAGGTTCTTTTATAGCAATTTAACATCAAGATATAATGTTTCGTAGATAAATGCCAGAGCGCCATTAATCTAGTGGGCACTAAATTACACTAATGATACCAGAATATCACTAATTAATACTTGCAATCATAAAGATACACTTTTACCAGCCAAATATATATAGATCGAGCTCCTGAGGAATAATAAATAAAATTAGATTTGCTGATAAAGATGAGAGGAATATAAAACAACTCACCCTTCAGGAGAGAAATGTGGTTTTATGCTGACAATGTGGCGCTCAGATATGTTCCTTCTTACAAAGCCCAACAACTGCAACATGAATTAGCTCCTCGTCGTCCATTAACACACACCTAGTGGGTAAATAATCTTGAGGACAACATCAGTGCATTAAGAGCTCCATGCTTAAAGCGATGGCTGCTCATCATATAGTTAAGCATTATTGTGTGCAGCCATTATTCTCCACCATCACCGCCGGGGTTGGCGAGAGGGCCAAAGATTTGATCTACACCACTTTAGAGAGGTAATCTTGATCAAGCTGTCAGCTCTTTCTGCTGCTCTTTAACCGGGTCACAGAGCCGTAGATCACACCACAGCTTCATAGAAAGTTTCTGTCAGGAATAACACTGCTTTATTTATGTCATATCCCCTGGCATTTTGCAGGAAATGTATTACCTCTCCAACTGGCCGTCTGTCAGTGTTCCATTAAAGCCTCTCCCGAGGTCTAAATCTTAAAATCCGAAATAGACACTTTTTCAATGCAAGTCAGTCTTAATTGAGGTCAGTTTCTGTTATCATGAATCACGGCGGCAGATAAATGAAAGTTTCCTCTGCTGGCGTATGACACTGTGAGAAGGCTCGATGCATTTTAAGTGAAAGCCAACAAAGATTGTGATGGGCTGCTTGGGAAAGTCAGCTTCTGGAATTTGAGTGTCAGATTTTCTGGCCTGTGATTTTTCAATATTTCATGTGTAATGTCACAAGCGGAAGCTGAGGGTTGGTGGCAGGCGGGTTCATTCCCTATAAGCACCACGCCCACCTCACTAACATGTTTCCAGTATGTGGATGTTGATCACACAGCATTTCTGTAAATTTTATGAGGAGGAGAAGCAAGTGGCCCCATTTTTTCTGGACCCCCGAAATGAAGCCTCCTTAAATACCATCATATTCCAACTGATTTTCTTTTACACCGATGAATCTGCGTTTTTCTGCAGAAGGCCTCGTCATCTCTCTCAGCAGCGCGTCACTGCTGTGTACGGGTCTTGTGTTCTCCTGGTCCAGGCTGTCAGGTGGGACAGATCTATGCGCTGACGTGTCATTCAGGATAAATCAGGCTTATCAACGTGACAGGTGTTTGTCCACCTGCTATAAACATTTCCCACGCCTCCATCCTGTTCCATCTTGCAGATTATTTACAAGGGTCCAACCTCTGTCCCTGTTTACTCTCTGGCAGTGGATCTAATATCAGGTCAGCCCTCTGCTACTGATTTACTCCTTTAGTTAGCGAGGTGAGTAATGACACTGGATGGCTCCAGGGGATAGTTTGTAATCAAGAGAGGCCAGAGATGCCAGAGATGCTCTAACTGCGATTACAACCCTATCCTCAGTGTACCACTTACACCTCGCTGCAGCTGCCTGCCAATCCACACACTTTCACTCCCCGCAGTTTAATGGCTCTGATTGTATTTAGCAGACATTCAGCTCAATGTCAGGTCTTAATATAGCACCTTGTTTGAAAGAAACCCCCCCGACAGCGGAGGTAAAGGTATGAGGATTGAGTTTCAGAAGCTTGCTGAGCTAACTAAGACAGGATATAGCAGGTTGCTCCCATCACTCCTACTTAACGTCAGCTCTGGTATGTACCCGAGCTAACCTGACTTAATTTAGTGTCCAGAGTACATGTGGAGCTGCCCGTCACAGTGTGGGCAACATCAACTGGGCAGCAAATGGTAACTAAATCCTAATGATAACAGGGTTTAGGTTTTAAATGAGCCAATACACACAGGCTTTACTTTCACGGCAGATTCAGAGGCGTAATTCTTAAATATAGTGTTTTCTGCCAAAAACACAAATTAGAGTAAGGGGATTTATTATTTACTGTCGTGAGTGTATTTGTTTAGATAATCCTGCAGAGAGATTGTAAATGTAGAATACATATTTTAACCCTTGACATTTACTAATGAAACACGAGATTGATATTTTAAACCCAGATTACTTAATGTAAATTTTATCTATCTATCTATTTTATCTATCTATCTATCTATCTATCTATCTATCTATCTATCTATCTATCTATCTATCTATCTATCTATCTATCTATCTATCTATCTATCTATCTATCTATCTATCTATCTATCTATCTATCTATCTATCTATCTATCTATCTATCTATCTATCCATCTATCTATCTATCAACACCGCTGCAGAGGACCATGTCCAACAGCTTCAGAGTCCAGAAAACAGCTTTTTGACTTTCCACTGGTCCTACATGTTGTTCTCAGGTCGGGAATAACTGAATGATGAAAATTATTTTGTATTTTCTACTTTGTACATTTTAAAGCACATCTGTAAACATCCATTACATGGAATTATCCTATTAACATAGCGCACATGATAATTGTGTGAATTTAGGATGCTCATTACGGATGCGATCCACGGATAGCAGGTGGGGTAATTTGAGTAATTTGTGACTATATGCAGACACTGGGATGATGGACGGTGTCTGGAGAAGACAAGCTGAACAGACCAGTGGATCTACTGCAGACTAAGGAGAATTTAGGCTCATCATAAAAAATTTCTCCTTCCCTCTTATTTCACTTGGACATTTTTATGTTTTTTTTATTTTCTACCTCATTGCAGCCGTGAGCTGCTTGCTGATTTACACACACTGGCAGCGAAGCACAGAGACCTCAGGAGACGGTGCCCTCTACCCCTCCATTTTTTTTACCCCCTTGTTTCTCTATCCTCCTTCGTCCTCTCGCTGCCACCGCTGGGTGTGTCTTTATTCACTGGACTGTGTCAGACCAAAGAGCTCCATCACAGCCTGTTCTCCATCTCTAACACAACATTAATTTGAAGGGTCTTATTCGGACATGATCATGTGATGCTCAGAGGGTTGTAACCTCATGCCAAGATGCACTTGTGTGATTCCTGAATGCTTCACAAACACAAGGTGTTAGATTTAATTTCTTGTTGATTTTTTTCCACTTAAATTTAGATTAAGAAAAAAAAATTTTTTCTTTGGGAAAAATTGTAAAGCGGTGATCCCAGCTTCATCTCTGACCGTCAGGCCCATTTGTTTAGAGGAGTTAGTTTCCTGCTGATCAGACAGGATTCAGGACATGGGAGGCTGTTGCTCGACTTAATGCAGTGATCATATCCATTCCATATAATTGCTACATCCAGGCGTCAAACAGCGACAGTCTCTGCAGGGGAAACAGCAGGTATAAGCCATGCAGAACCTATGAGATGTAGCAGAGCTGCTGGATTTGATGAACGATGGACAGAATCTCTGTTCATCTCCACCCAATATGAGTCAAAGAGTCAGATGTTTCTGACTTGGGGATAAATCTTTTTCCACCATATTTATATTGAGGATTGTGCTTAGATGCAGGATTGGCAACAAGGATAGACGTATCACCCAAAAGTCTCTTTTTGGCTGTCAGGTTATGGACTTTTTTTTTTTTGGTAAATCAGCTCTTGGGATAGGCATGAAATATGGGAGACCTTGAAAACTACTCAGAGCAGAGTCATTTGTTATTAACAATTCAATTAACCCCAGGCTCAAGATCATCTACTCTGCTTCTCCATCTGCACCTATAGTGAATGTGCTTGCTATGGAAGCTGTACATCAGTACCAACAGCCTGTGTCATTATTCTATGACTGTTGTTGGTGTTTAACTCCGGTATCATCCCTGTCTGTCTCCTCTCTCATCTATTGGCTGGGCCTCTCTGATATTGACCCAACCTGGTTCCACTGACTTGCAGGCAAAGAGATTTAATATCTCAAGTGCTGCTGAACTCCTATTGCTACTAATGGATTCTGTATAATGTGGCACTTAAAATGCATGAGCAGTCTCTGATTTATCTGTAATTTGCCTCCACTAGAGCATATCTCACCCAATACTTCCATTTGTTTTTGCGCTGTGCGATCTGTTCAGTAAACAAACCCTGATTGGTTTTTCATATTGTTTCACTTGAGTCTGACAATTTTGCTCTCTGTAAAACATAAAATGAATGTTTTGCTTTTTAGTTGTTGTTGCTATTTTGTGTTAATTACCCAACAGAGGGTAAAGTAAGTCAAGCATGAGTTTAGGGACATGAGGTGGGGTTTATTTGAGCTGTCGTTGCAGAAAGACATGCTGACTTGTTGAGAAGCAGATGGGTATCTCCCACAGGGGCCATTTTCTTTAGCTTATCTTCTGCTGTTTGATGCACCAAAAAGTAAGCATAACAGTTATTTTATACTGATAAAAAGCATTTCTTGAAACCACAAAAAAATTGCATCACACACTTTTCTGAGTATGGTTACTTCAAGCAAAAAAGCCACCCTGGAACCAGAATGATTTTACTTGCCTCTTACTGCTTTTAACCTACTTAAGTTCATGCAACACAGACCAGGCAACTGTTGGCCAATCAATCTGATGAGTGTAAATGTGTCAGTGTTGTTATGGCATGAGAGCAGCACTAATAGGCCAAAGTGGACCAGACTCTCTAGTGTACAATCTCCTGTACAGGTCAAACTAAAACACTCATGCAAACATTTAGATCCATAGGATTAATAACTTTCAAACAAGGCTTTACTTGTAATGGAAACCTGTTAGCAAGCACTAAATCATGTGGACAAACTTACTGATGCATGCATGTGTAATTTAATTAACATGGACCACATGTAGAATATTTATAGTTACTCAAAACCCAATAAAATCACTCCCTTAAAGTAATGGGATTCACAGTACATTTTTAGTATGTTTAACTACTTTCCCTCGGTTTCGGTGTTGCCAGGATTTGAGAAACACTGAGGTTTCAAGTCTTCCCAAAACACTCCTCACCAACCTCATAAAATGTCAACCTGAAACCAAAATGATGGTTTCTGAAACATTTTAATTACAGTACAATGAATTTGAGTATTTTATCTATTCTTTTTTTCTTTTATTTATACGTTTCCTGAAATTTAGCTCCAAAGATGAAAAGTTCAAGGAAGACAGAGACTCAAAGAAAAGCTGAAGACTTAGTTCTACAATTTGTTTAGTCGCCTAAAAATGGTTAAACATGTTTAGTCTGAAGTCATTATGACTCATAAAATGGTAATGTTGTCTAGGAGTCTATTATAGATTGTGGAGTTTATATCCTTTAAATTGATGATGCAACTGATTGCTAAAGTTAGAATTTGAGAATGTTTTGTTGTTTGTATTAATATAATAATACATTAATATAAACCTGACTGGTGACACAGATTTGTCTTTCCTCAGGCACATATGTTTAAACACATGTGACATGTTTTCCAAATGCATTAGGGACATAACTCTTTGTCCATGATCACAATGTGTTTTAAAGTGATGTGATTATTTTCTTCAACCAGACCTTTTCCCTTTTCTGTTCACATTCATCTTTGTATGTGACCCACGATGAACAGAACATACCACTGACACAACAACCACTCATCAAAATCAATAAATTAATGGTGCAGATTTTTATTTACTGCATTGGATGCTGTGATGACATCAATTAACTCTATCATCCTCCAGCAAGAATGAAAAGGGGGATTTAATTTCAGTGTCTTCCCATACATCCATTTACTTTGCATCTTCATGTCTAATTATAAAATTGCTGCCATTCTCCATATTTGTATTTGTCCACCATTTATGACAAAGGGTGGGAAAACTCCCACAAAAACATTTATTTGACTGGTCATATTGATGTTGCAACAGCAAAAAACAAATATATGTTTGATGAAGGACAATGTATGAAAGTAGTCAAAATCAGAACACAAATTTTTTAATTCCATGTCCATGTGAATTTCTATTGTAGACACTGCCCTGGAAAAAACAGACTTAAGATTCAGATGTAGGTAACTAGCATGATAAATGTAGTCTGCACACCATTAGAGTGCATGTGCATGAAGCTGCATCACACTGCTAAGCATGGACAAAGAAAGCACTCGCATATACTCTGGATTAGCATATGTGGGTGTGCATGAACACTCATACCACCCACACATCTTCAGGGAAGACATCCTACCCCCCAGTTTGAGTTTGTGGGCTTTGCTGCTGTCCAAACTGTTCTGCTGCTCAAAGCAGAGCTGGTTGGAGGTTACGTTACCTTTCTGTTCTCTAACACCAGCCTATTGTCTGCTCAGGTTATAATGAATATCACAACTGCTGCACAGACAGAGCTAATCTAATTAACTGTGCAGTCTGCTGTCACTCTGTTTAGCGGTCATTACCTTTGCATGAGCATGGTGCTGCTCGCTGTGGGAGCATGTATGGACACACACACACACACACACACACACACACACACACACACACACACACACACACACACACACACACACACACACACACACATAGATATACTAGTGTATGACTGCAGTGAGCAGGCTAGTGCAAACACAAAGCGAGAGAGACAGGCAGAAAAGGTGGCTTGTCAGTGCAGCTGGCATTTTGTTCAGCAGGGAGCAACGCAGCCTGTCTACCTGGTAGCCTTCTCAGACAGGAGCGAGTCCATTGGGATCTTGCAGGACCTCCTACCAGCCACATTCCTGACAGGGGGGCCGTCTGAAAACTCTACAGAGACCCTATTACACATCATACTCCTAAGCACTGCGGTGGCCACCAGATGACAAGCTCCCCACACCTTACTCTTTATTAGAAGGGGGGTGGGGGGGTTCTGCCAGAGTGGAACATTAGGCTGACACTTCCTCCAGACATTGCATTGTTATATTTGCATGTATGTGACAAAATGCATATTATGAATGATCAATAACAACAAATATATCTGTAAGCTTGTTTTTGAGATAAATATGGACAGCTGAAGCATATGATCATGTGAGGCTTGTCTACACAAACAAATGGATGTAACAACACTGCCATCTTCAGGTACCATTTTGCTCTAATTTTCTAGTTGTATGAGACAAACATTCCAGATAACCTCATGGATAAACTGTATATCTGGTATTATTAGTACAATGTACTGAAAATTCACCACTCTCAAATTCCTTCATAATACAATATAACATTGATTTTTACAAGTGAAGTTAGAAGCGCCCGTGTAGCTTAAAGAGCTGTATGACTAGGTAAAGCACATTTCTTTTACCCTGGTCTGAACGTTTCTGCTCATGGTCCAAGATGATTTCATGAAGAAATGCGACTGATCTTTTCTTCACGGCTGGTTCCCATCAGATATAAAGAACCTGTCGGCTTATTTTTCTCCAGATCTTTAACCTGAGGCTCTGGATCTCTTCACTCTGAAGCAGAGTAATATAGGCACAGGACCTGGAGAGTGGATTGGAAGAGATAGCTCAAATATTATGTCCTTTAAACATAAAAGCATACATTTGCCTTACTGCCTAAAAGTAAAATAGAAAACTCACTCCATCCTTAGAGGTAACATTTTGAGCTTTTTCTAAATTAGTCTGAGTCACAGGATGTGTCCAGGTTCTTGTGCAGATCTCCTTCAGAGTGAAATTTCCTCAGGCCACAGCGCTGGACTGCCTGAGCCACAGAATAGCTCGTTCTTCCAGTGGCACAGGCCTGCATGCTGGAAACACTGAGCTGTGACTGCAGGAACAAATGCAGGCAGCTGTCAGACAGCAGCAGGGGGTTCTGGAGGATCCTGGAGAATAAAGATGAGCAAATTCTCACAATATTGTATGGCTTGTTGATGTGAAAACTGCAGTCACGTGGAAGGCAGCGGTGAAGTGTGATGGTCCAGTTTTGTTGTTTTGTCTCACAGAATGCTAGAAGTTAATACAGTTGTTGATCTGTGAGGTCATTCTTACTGTTCCAGGAACTTCTGGAGCCCTTTCATCCTCTCTGCGATCTGCTGGGCGTTGTTCATACTGAAGAAAGGGTTCTTTGGGGGCAGGTCTGGAAGCTTCACCCTACAAAAGACAAACGCCTACCAATCAAACAGGCTAAAATGGCTGGCACACTAGTATGTATTAATTTGTGAAAAAACAAACTAAAATCAGAAAGTGTATGCATTCAAAATACATCAGGTTGTCTTACATTAGCATTGAATTTTCTTGTAACTTCTGCCTGAGCCAAACAAACTCGCTGTATCTCCTCCTCACACGAGAGAGCTTCTTGGTGAAACACACACTGTCGGTCTAAAACAGATGATGTGTGACTCACATGTAGTCATCTCCACTGCTTACATTATAAATCAAGATATTCTGTCATTCCACTTACATGCAAACAAACTTCGTAGTCGATGTAGGCATGCCAAAAATCATTCTTTTGTATCCGCGGGTCTCGGACCCACACGCTGATGACCTGCAGCATTGAGACAGGACAGATTCTTAACTGAATGCACTATGATTTAAAAAATGAGAAGCTTTAAATGACAAATAGAGGAAGTGCAACGACCAACACAAGACAGAACAGGAAACCCCCACCAAAAATCCGTCTTTGGTGAGCAGAAAAAAGAAGTTGCTCTTTAAGGCTGCCACAGCAAAACAATAGGACATTTTTATCGACCAGTGTTTCAGGATTTTCTAAAAATGTAAATTTATAAAATGTAGCATTAGAATAACTTCAGACCTACCTGATTCATAACATTCGTGATTTCTTGTCTCATCATGTAAGTTTTCTCATTTGAATATCAGCAAGATAATACCATGCTGGACATGGTATCAGTGCTTTTTATTCACACGTTTATTGTCCCAGAGCAAAGGTTTCAAAACAAAGTCACAAGACTGAGATGAGCACATCCCCATTCGAAAATCCATACTGAAGACTGAAAAACAGAGCTGGAATCACTTGTGACAACATTACTACGTGAGCCTTATCGGTTTGTCTAATGACTGTTATTTTTAATCAGTCAAAAAAAATAAAAATCCAACAACACTCAGTTGGTTTTTCATGAAATCTTTGATAATTTTATGTTCCTACCTCATAACTCAGCAGGTGACAAATGTTCCATAACAAAAGCCTCAAGAGAAAAAAAAGGTTTCACAAAAGGTTTCCTTTATTCACAGACTTCACAGATTCACGGTCAACAGTTAAGAGTAATTCAGTAGCATGTGTGTTTTAGGAGGTTTAAGGTTCAACAAATTCTATAACAGTGAAAAGGTATGCTGAGTCAGGACAGAAACAACGCGATGTGTCACGTTCATGGACCTGTGAAAACCGAGGAGGACGACGCCCTGCAACATATGGACAGTGTTGTATCTAAAGTGCTACATTTAACAATCTTATTGGCTTTCACAAGTTTGTCTCAATGCATATAAATGTCAATACACCAATGGATTTAGATAATAGATGCAGTGAAATCTTTCTAACAAATGGGAACAACAAAGTAGACAATTTTTGCTACTTAGCAGCTGATTAGAGTATGGGGAGATTGTTGGGGGTGTTGGTGGGGGGTGGGGGGCATTTTTAAATATTTCACAACCACAAGGGTCATACAGAGACACACCAAGACATGATAAAAGCTGTTGCTATCAGCACCTCACAGAATAGATCTATAACACACACCAGCTGTAACTAAACACTACCTGGCCTGATTCAGTCAGATCACTACACACACACACACACACACACACACACACACACACACACAGTGTCGCAGACTAAACGACAAAGACAAACAGGACTAAAAATACTACATGTATTGAACAATAAACACAACACACAAGTCCACAGTGATTGTGTCTGCTTACACAAGTCCAAAGCTGCTACAGGTTAGTTTGACCTCAAATCAGCCGATACACTCAAAGGTTAGTTCTGGTCTTCATCGCCGTCCCCACAAAGGCACCGAGACCCCGTCGGGCACCAGAGGACAGGAGGCTTCAAATCCATCCCCGCAGAGGATCTTACACCTGCCAGAGTCTGAGAGTGCAGTGGGACGTCATTTCACACAGCGTGCCTCTATCGTCCGCTGAAGGAGGAAACTCAATGGAGGTTAAACTAAATTTCAGGTGAGAGCACAGCTGTTGGGGGGGGAGGGGGGTTCGCCTCCTTTAACAACCAACGCACACGTCACTGCTCCTCGTCCCCGCAGTGCCACGTCAGCTTCTGTTCGTAGAAGTCGATGACCAGCTGGGGACATCTGGTGCTGGCTTCATGGGCCGGCAGCAGGGCCACATCGTCAGAGTCCCTCCTGAGAGGAAACACAAGGGACAAAGAGAACGTTTGGGTGAAGGTAACCTACTTTTGATGTGTAGGAAATGATTCAGGGAGATGAGATTAAGTTTAAGGGAGGGAATCAACTACATTTTAGAAGTTTGTCACTGATGTCAGCGGCTTGGACTAACAAAAATGACAGGATGATAAAAGTACCATCCATCCATTCATTCAATCATTTTCCCAGTCCACTTTATCCGTGGGTTACGGGGAGCTGGAGCCTATCCCAGCTGGCTTAGGGCGGAAACTTCGGCCGCGACGCCAGTTCGGAGCCACACATACACACAAACATACACACACACTCACTCACTCCTACGGGCAATTTAGAATATTAACAATTAACCTGAAGCGCATTTTTTTGGGAGTTGAGAAGAAGCCGGAGAACCCAGAGAGAACCCACGCAGACACAGGGAGAAAACACAAACTCTGCACAGAGCTGGACTCGAACCCGGAACCGCCTTGCTGTGCGGCGACAGTGCTACCCACTGCACCGCCCTATAAAAGTACCACTCAAAACATAAAGAATGAAAGCAATGAGCAGTGCGATGTTTTGACTTGAACTCAGTACCTTTTGTTCATCTGTACTAAATTGAACCATTTTCCTATTTTATTGTGTTTTTCAGATGTTGTTTTAATGCATTTCTTCACCTTTGAAAAACATCTGAGCTGAATACACACCAGAAAACAAGTATGGAAATCCACCACCACCGGTGCATTTCATTCAAGAAACAATGCGGTTATTCAATTCATAGCAATCAATAAGGACTCTATCTGGAAACCAAATTACACAATAAAAAAATAAAAACAAACATGTTTCACATTTATTTTAAATTCCCCAAATTTTAAAGGCACCTTTCCAGCACATAGGAGATGGTTATGTAGCATTTGTTGAAAAAAAAAACAACAAAAACAAAAAACCTTTCTCGAGTTATGGCACAGAAACGCTCAGCGGAGACAGTTCCCACATACAGAATAGAAACATGGGAGTGGAAAAGACAGGAATGACAGACGACCACAAACAGCAGAAAGCATCAACTTAAGACTTATTTTGTGAAAAGGTAGTGAATAGTTTTGAGTAATGCTTCAGACTTAATGTGACACATGGCTGGAGCCCATTCCTATATCCATCCTCTTCACTTTGTTCAAAGTTGAGGGATAATCAACTTATGTTGATCCAAACCATCCAGAGCATCTCTTCCTTTACTTTACAGTTACCCACAATGCCTGAGAAGACTGACAGCTTGAGTTTTCCATTACAAATTTACCCGCCAGGAATATAAACATCGTATTTGACTATTCGGTGCAGAACCCTCCTGGATTGGATGACTTCACATTGTGGTGAAGGACAAGTTTGACATATCTGAGTGTGTTCTGTTAGCTTCAGTTCTCCTTGTTTAAAGTCCACTATGTGTGAAATGTGAAAGATCTTTCCAAACCTCGTTTGTTTTGTGTAAACACACATTCTATCAAACCAACATAGCCTCGAACATAAAAAAAGCTATTTTTAAATGCCCAGTAGTATAGTATATCCCAGTAGCATGACTACTAAACACAACTGACAAAACTTCCTTAATAAATGATAAAGTGATACATCTATCTCTACCTATCTATGTACTGTTAATATATATTTTTTTGCAATGGTGGTAAATTTTGACAGCAGTGGAACATATTAACTGATCAGACATGATCTCAATAATCAGTCACTGATTGGAGAAAAGTGTTTTCGGTGTACAAAGTAAATTTCCTTTAAATCTGCCTATTGAATGCTACAGTCACACTACAGTATGTGGACAGGAAGTGACAGCATTTGGCTTGTAATGCCAGTAAACACCTAGAGCAAGATTGGACTAGCCAAACTTTTTACCATCATGCAGACTTTAAACCAAAACATTTACGGGAAAGAGGAAGCAGTTACCATTTGACAAGGAACATGAGCTCTCCCTGTCTGTCTGTGGAGCCGATGATGCATTCAGGTTCGAGGTAAGTGCTGAGGTTAGAAGGGTTGTGTGTCTGTTCGTCATTCGGCTTCAGGACATCTTCAGCCTCCTGCTGAGGATGCCTACAGGACTGCAGAGAAAATGACAAAGACAAACAAGCTGCAGTTAGGAGAAACCACAAAGCCAAAAACCGCATCTGGAGACATCCTCTGTGTAATTTTGTTTTCACACATTGCGAAACATGGGGAATTTAACAGTTTTAAAAAAGAACACTTTCATTTTCAGGACTATTGCAAAAGCAGCCATCCTCCCACAGTCGCCACTTTCGGCCGGTTCGACTTAAAACACTCCTAAAATTTCCTGGGTGTAACTCGCCATCCTAAAGCAATAAATTCACATTATAGAAAGGATTGTAATGATATATTGTTTTAGGTGAGGAAGTTCTGCAAATAGCATGGAAAACAACATAAACTTGCAGACATTCCACGGTGCATTCCTCCCATACTAACAATTTCCGTCCCTTGCTCTGTCATTTCTTGTTTGGGAACAAAGTCTTGTTCCAGTGACACTTCCTCAGTCTCCTCAGAGAACTGGGTGTTCCTCAGGAACTCTTCTATGAGCTCAGGACAGCCAAGGTTGTCCTCTGGCTCCCATGTGTTTTCAGCACTGCGAAAAGGAGGAGTAGAAACACCATCATGTTACACACAACAATTACAATGACACCAACAACAACAACAACAACAAAACACCTACAACACTCTCGACTCACTCGGTGAAGCCCTTCCACTTCAGGAAGTATTCCACTTTCCCATTAAAGATTCTGCGTCGGATTATTTTTTCAACCACGAACTCCTGAATAACTGCAGTCTCCTCGGTCTTCCTCTGCTTGGCGGTCTGCTTCTTTCTCATCCTGTCAGCAACAAGATGGGAATGAATGAGCCGAAACATTCACTAGAACATCAACACTATTTGTGGTTGTAAAAATTGTCATGCCCCTGCTAATTGCACAACAACATGGCAGTGGTGAGGTTCTCCGCGGTGTCCTTCACACGGGGATCCGCGCTCCACCTGCTGCTTGTGAAGAACACACGTTCTACTGACGCAGAACCACAACGCTGGCATCTGCACACGTTCCGCGCTTCAATCACACAGTTTTGCGGAAAAACGTCTGCGGAACACGGAGACACACGTCCGGACGTTCATTCTGAGAACAATATGTACGTACGCCGTCGGTGTTCGACTTGATCTCGGGGGACTGCTGTGGAGCGGCTCGCTTCTCGTGGCGCGTCTCTGGAGACTACATGCGCGTCCTGTCGTCGATGCGGTTTTCGTGCGCAAAAGGTGTCGTTCGGCGTGTTTACGTGAGATATACAACTTTTCATGAATGAGTTAAAATTAAAGATGGCCGTGGATGCTCAGAGGAAGTGGTTGCCAAGGGAAAAGGTCATGCCAGGAAAAGCGGGAGGAGACAACGGGGACGCACGCAGCACCGACCAATCAGAGAGCAGTCCGCTCGTCCGTCCCGTTCCGCCACTCGCCCCCCCCCCACCAAACGGAACAGCCCCGCCACCCATGGGCGTCGACGGGGTATGGCAAGGTACTCTCTCTCTCTCTCTCTCTCTCTCTCTCTCTCTCTCTCTCTCTCTCTCTCTCTCTCTCTCTCTCTCTCTCTCTCTCTCTCTCTCTCTCTCTCTCTCTCTCTCTCTCTCTCTCTCTCTCTCTCTCTCTCTCTCTCTCTCTCTCTCTCTCTCCCTGTAATTTTCATATTGAGGTTTTGTCCAAATTATTCATAAATATCATGGAGGGTCTGTTTTTTTAAAAAAAGATAAATATGACTTGCTTTATGGAGACAAGCTTGGCACACATTTAAGAAATACCTTGCACTCCTGCAGTGCTACATTAATTTTAAAACGTTATTTTGACAGATTTATTTACTTATTATTTTATGTATTTGTTATTCTTTCAGCAACCTTTCTTGCATCAAAAGTACTTCACAAAGAAAATTTAATAATAATAAATAATAATCACAATAATCATAACAACAACAACGATAATAATAATAATAATAATAATAATAATAATAATAATTTTTATTTATTCATAGGGCTTTGAATACAATGCTTCTGTTGGGTTTCCAAGGAGGAAAGCTGTACTCCAAGACCTCCCTGATCACACTGAGTAGATTCCAGAAAAATAGGCTCTGCAGAGTTTGACTGACAGCTCCTTTGCAGCCAATGGGAACCCTCACCGCGGCTGATTGGCCAAGCAAGCATCACAAACAGGCCTTCTTCCTTTTTTCCCGACCAGTTATTTCAGAATTCCACCACTGGGGGACGCTGTCTGCTTGTATGTGACTGCCAGTTCCAGAGGACGTCAACCAGAAGCTACTGCCTGGCCAAGCCAGCTGAAGAAAATGAATTAATATCGGATATATCTTTGAGGAAGACATGAGAACAAAGTTTTTCCACAAGGATTTGGGTTTGCATCAGACCTGCCTCTGATATTGTTTCTCATACCCTTTCATCCCAAGGCAATCTTATGTAACAATGAGCTCACTAGGGATGTTATTGGAGAAGATGAGTGTGGTGTGAAGTCTTCAGAAAAGGAGTTTATTGATCTGATCACAGCCTCAAAAAGGGACAGAACATGAGCTCTATGCAGATTACAAAATACTGTGTGACATCCTGTATTGGCATGACAAAACAGACCTCAATCTACTGTATGGGCCAATCATGCATCAGAGCTATTTTGTTATTCTTATCAGCCTTTTACATATCTCAAATGTTATCTTTGTTCATGGTGGAATCAAATATCCCTTTGTCCTGATGACCTATGAAAGTAATGATTTCATAAGTCTTTAAGATCGTACAAGTATGCACGACGTCTGCAGCTGTAAATGTTGATAGATTGTCGAGAAGATGTTCTGTAGGCAAGTAAACAAATGATCCATTGAATAGATCCCCCATCTCTCATGCTGGAGAGACACAAGAGAGTGATTTATTTTTACAACATGGCCATTCAGACACTGTTCATATTCAAACTTTTTAAAACTTTGGCTCAGTACTTATTAACAATTCTTAAGTAATAAATTTAACATTTAAAGCCCAACATAACCCATGAACCTTTAAAGTATGAAAACTGTGCCTTACTGACTAGTAGCATATACGGTAGATCCATAATGGCTCAACAGCCCCCTTTAATTCAATCCCACCTCAGGCTACTGGATTTACAACACTAATAGATATCAAACAAATTAATTTTCACCATCATAATTCAGGAAATATACAAAAACATCTGAGCAGCTTAATCCTGCAATGTTCAAGTGGAGTCCAAAAACATAACCTTTTTGGTGGAGTTATAAGTGGTACAATTGGACAGCCTCCCCACACACAGTACCACAAGTTCTACACCTTAATCTGCAGCGGGTTGCACTACCCTCATGAGTACACCCAGAATCCAAAGTGAGACATGTGTTGGTTATGAGCTGTATGACCTGCTGTTGCCCTTTGACCCCTTCCTGTTGACTCTTTTGGGGTTTTAGTACTTGTTGCCATAGTAACCGAACAGCTAATAGGCCTGAGCTGTCACTGCAGGCACCGGAATGGCAGTAATGCATGCAGTGAAATCCGGACTGGGTTTACTGCTCTGCTACAATATGCATCAGTTTGGGTTCTCCTAACCAAACCCTGTCTCAGAAGACAGTGGGTTATTTTACCAGCATAACACAAAGTACCGTGTTTAAAGCTTTAAATAGTATATTTTCAGTTGTATGGGATTGATTGGAGGTGATAATACAGAAATGAAATATCAGAATAAATACTATATAATGCAGTTAAATAGGAATTATGCAATTAATCATTTGGTTCTGTCTAACAGGCTTCAGTACTAAACCACCAGAACAATTTAAATTTTACATTAACAAATATTTCTGCTTGAAATAGAATGATTTGACAGAATGATTACCTTTCAGGTGTCAAATAACGACATGGACATACAAACGACAATGTGGGAATTAGATACACTGTATATTTCATGTTTTGCATGTGAATATAGCCCTAATGCTTTAACAGGCAATAATGAAATGATTTGTGGCATATTTTTGTGTTTGAAATGAAACTAAGTGAACCTAAGATTGGCCAGGGCACTAAAAATGAAATACAGATGTTGATTAAATGACACGCTCCAGCGTACAGGGTGGAAAGATATATTGTATTGTTCCGTCATCCCTTAAATCTGCTCAGTTCCCTCCCAGACAAGCACATTCCTGGGGCCCACTGTGAGTGTAGCCCCCATACATGTGGGCCTTGAGAGCCACCCTGAACAGAAATGAGTCCAGATGGCCAGACCCTGCTGTGAGGAGCTGTGGATGGAGTGAGTACTGGTCTGTATAGTGTGGGACTAACCTGACTGGAGCCTTTACACACACAAGGTCCCTGGTGTTTCCTCAGCACCACCTCAAGCCTCTCGTGTTTCAGCAGGGGCGAGAACATTTACATCAGGCCTGTTATTCTTACACAGCATTAAGTCGGTCATACAAGGAGTAGTGTTCTGCAAAACAGTAATACTGGAGGATTGTCCAGAAGGAAAGTCATTATTGTGAGCTCATTACGGAGCAATTGATTGATTGTTAACCGCATATTTGTAAAGTACTCCCCCATATAATGCATTTATATATATATTTATACACAAGAGTGTATTTGTGGGAAGAACAGCGGTGTTGGAACTGAGATGGTTTACTGTGACTAACTGCAGCCAACCTCTGCAGGAGCCCTCAGCACCTTCCTCCACTCCACACGCTGTCTTCATTTCATATTCAGTCACACCGAACCAATCTGGGTGTGGAGCGACAGACTCCACAGCAATCTTTGTCCTCAGCATGAATGCAGAAGTGGGAGTGGGACGGGAGACCACCTGGATTTGCTTGTGGAAATCTGTCTCCTATTACAGAACACTTATAGTACCCCCAGATTGTTTCCTCTGTGTTATTCTATACCTTGTTTCTGGCATGGAGTGCTTGAGGGGGGTAGTTATTGCTGGGATTTCTGTCTATAGAGTTTCTGGGAATGAATAGTACAGGAATGCATCTTCACTCTATTTCACTCCAGGTTATAATCAGAAGATTTGAAAGAGTGACATTCAACTGATATACAGTATGTTTACAGATCGGTGAAGTGTTTCAGGATCTTCAGTTGAGTTTGTTAAATTGTTATTCTATAATTAAGACAAATATTCGTTCGTAAACTTTTAGAAAGACCACAATATGAAAAAAATTATCAAGAAATTTACCGGATCTTTAAAAAAAGATAATTCCCCATAATATACATTAAAATGCCTTTTATGACTTTTAAGATCTTTATTACTGACAACCTTTAAAATGAAGTTATATTTTCTTGTTGTGGCTGATTGAAGGGAATCGGATTTTAGTTATTGTGTGTCACATGTGGTGCTTCAAGCTTTCTCTCTTCGTAAGAAACCAGCAAATTTCATGAGCTGATTTGTATTTGCTGTTTCGCATTTGAAATGCAAATCAGCAAAGATTTAGATAGCATCGCTGACTATTCAGTGGAATAAAAAGATAGATAGATATAGATAGATATATACTTTAATAATCCCGGAGGAAATTGCACATTACAAAATGTAGGTTTACTGATGGAACAAGAAGCAGAAAATGGAAAGACTCAATTTCATTACTTATAAACCTGTACTGTTGACATACTGCATTTGTATAGTTCAGTGACTGATACAGTATTCAGCTAAAATTTACAATGGTTTCGATTACTCTGTTCCGGAAAGGTCAAAGACCAACTGCTTGAATTATCTAAGGAACATTAAAATGATAACACCTTCCACCTACATGTGGAATCACTAACGAGAAGAGAGGAATTCTATACCAACAGTAGATGAAAAAGATGTGTGGAGATGAAAACCCCTGTGTGTTTGTCTTCGTGCTGCCGTATAGCTGCTTCACATCATAACCAAACACATTGGCACATGAATTGGACTTGCTATAGTTCACAACTGATAACTTTTCTAAAAAATGGAGTATTCAGCTCATCAACATGATGTTTCTGAACTAGTCAGGAGTCAAACGTGGTTTTGTAGCAAGTGTAGAGCAGGTAATGACTTTGTCCCATTTGCCTCTTGGCTGGGGGTTTCCAGCCCACAACATGGACCCCACTGGATCCTCTAACACCCTGACTGACAGGTGAATGGCACCGGTGACAAGCAACTCCCATTACCCGCAGGGTTAATGTGGCACAAAGTGAATAGATCAGAGTGGAAGGGAGAAAGGTTGCCTCGGAGCCTAAAGTGACTATTTCCCCCTATCTCTACGTCTCCTTTTTTCCCTAGTCTGTGTTGCTTTTCTTCTCACTTGTCTTTCTTTTTGTCCTTTTTGGCACTAGTTCTCTTTGGGCAGAAAAAATGTGAGAAGGTCAAATTAAGCCTTTTTTTTTTTTAAAGGATGTAGAGGTATTTTTCAATAAGCTTTGAAAACATCTCATAATAATCCCCTTTGAATTTCATTGAATTATATTGGCTAGCACTCCAGTTCTGATTTAAAAGAAGCTGATTTTGTTGTGTAAAGGCAGTAATCAATGAATTTAAATGAAGATGCTTTTCAAAATACTGGTAAGCTTGACTGGATCAGATTAAATTGTAGCATTGTTTCATAAATTTTTATAAATAGTTTACACTAATTGACATTTGATGACTTACTCCCAAAATCTGTGCCTACTGCTGCCTACAAGGAGATTATCTGATTTCCATGGCAATGAATTAAAAAAAAAATCTCAGCCCTCATTTTCTACAAATCATCTGTTCTGTTTCTAAGCTCCACTGAACCCAAGCAAGAGATACTTAGTTTTCTGCTAATAACGAGAAACTTCATCAAATCCTCAATAAAAACATTAAAAAACCCTTTCCAAGCCTATAAAAAAATTACCAAGATTAGTGAAACGGTAGTTTTCTCTAATTAAGTTTTTTTTTCTATGATTACATATAAGTTATTTATTCCAAAAAAGTATTTATGGATTACAAACCTATATAAGTTATTGAATGCAACTGCAGACCGTTAGTCGTAAATACTTGGCCAATACCTTTTCTGTATTTTTATTAAATCAATATGAGGTCTATAAACAACGATCACAGTCTTGGAGCTCTTCTCACAGACAGGACAGCTGAATAATATCTCCTGAGTGGTAAAAGGACCTTTGCCTCTGTAAATCTCCCTGTCATTGCGCAGCTGCCCATTGTCTGCTCTCATCGAATGCAGTCCTGCAAACCGCCGAATCCTGTCTGTTGACCTTTCACTCCTCTCTCCTTCACAAATATATGCTTTGAACTTTGGGTCTGCTCCTCATCCAATCAGAATTTAACCCCTGAAACCCCACATTTCCCGATACTGGCTGCAGGAATCCATCCCACCTGGAGTCCAACCTCGTGTCTGGCGCACATGGGTCTTGATGCAAAGCTTTTCTCTCAAGTCTCCTGCCATGCAGAGTTTGGTTTCTGGGCCCTGGAAATACGAAGCTTTTCTCTTTCACCTCAAAGTACTTTGAAATTACCCATTTCATCTCAGCCAGGGCCATAAAAGCTCAGTGTCATCTGAGGGCTATGTGCTCGCTCTACACAGGTTCCACTGTTAGCTCATGGCGGGTCCAACATGCTCTTGAGTCCTGTCTGCTTGCCATCTGGAAAATAACAGCCTTAAGCAGGTCCTGTCAGTAATTACCCTGCAAACTCTGAACAAAGGCGCAGAACACATTGTGTTGAAATCCAGATAATTGGTGGAGACAGGCCACAGCAACTGATGGCCTGGATCAAGGAGAGCATAAGTTAGCTTTGTCTTAGAACTTTGAGGTCACTTTTGAAATTTTGTATTTGGTTTGATGAACTACAGAAGAAAAATAATGATATTAACATAAGGCCTGTAGCTAGACAGGTTTTTCTTTTTTGTGTGCTTGAAAACAATATTCGGCCATATGGTGATTCCTTTAATCATTCTGGACTGACTGGGAAAAAGCAAAACGTGCAACCACATAAGAAGCACATCTCAAAATTCATTTTAACTGAAGCCACTCTTTGGTGAGACTGTTCATTCTTAGGTAAACAGTCTCATACCTGGAATGAAATTGTTGCTGGGTGTGAAAATATTTCCATAATTTGCTTTCCACATATTGGCATAAAGTGCTGACACAACCACTCCCTCAGTTGGAACCTACCAAACTTGAAGCTGATTTACGTTGTCCATCATCCAAAATGTCCATTTTAATTAGAAACCTATCAGGAGCTAATCTGGAAACTGTTAGTCAGTGAGCTCTGGAAATAATGGTTTACAGCTGAGCGTCAGGAGTGGAGGAGGGAAAACTCAGGGGGAACAAGTGGCAAAGTCCCTCTACTGAAATGCCATGTTCAGGTTGATGCACAGGAAACAGGCTGTTACCAGCCAGGAAATGAAGTGGCAAGCTCAGGCTGGCTTATATTTCCCCTCCTGCTTTTTAGTGCGGAGACACCAGGACTCCAGCTTTTGTTCACACAGAGTAGTGAACAGCGCTGTGTGTTGTGGAAGTGTGTATTTTCAAAAGACTTTAAGTGCTGGTGATGGCTGAGTGGTGTGTTTCAATGGGGTCTTGAGTTTCTCAGACCTCCAGATTCCCCATCCCCCCCTCTCTCTGAGGGGAGGCTAAGCCAGTGGTCACAGTGTGAATGACCTTAAAACAAATTTATGTGCAAGTAAGGGAAGCGAATGACATATGATTTACTACAGATACTCTGTGGTGCCTAAGAGTAATTCAACATGGCATTTATACTTGTATATTGATATTTCATTTTTGTTCAGACTCTGTGTTCTTTTCTTTCCATTACTTGGTGAAAGATGCAAATATTATATTATATATGATTTTGAATGACTTTCTGTACCAAGAGTTAAAGGTAGATCACTCTAAAACTCAGATTTCAGAGTACATAAAATTAAAAAGACCTGTTTCATTGTAGATGTTTGAACTTTCTAATAGACCAGTAGATGTACAAGGCCTGTGTCGAACATTGAGGTTCAGACAAATACAAAATGCACAAGTGGACCTCATAGTGATGGTGAGGAAATGGGTGAGAGACAGTGATTGAAGAGGAACCAAGAATAACTTGCCTTAATCTATTAATTAGCCTTTGTTTTAATTTCCATTTAAACATTTAGTTTTTCACGTTACTGCAGTGTTGGCCCATCCTTTCCACTTCTCAATCATTCTTTTACCATGACTGAAACAAACACACTAAATTCTATGTGATGCCAGTCCCACATTCAGACCCACCAAACCCACACTGCATATTACTGTCACAACCTTTCTGCTCACTTTCTTTTATTTCTGAAAATCATCTACACTTGCAAGGTAGCCCTGAACGAATGTGAAAGAACGTAGCTAAATAGTTAAGACCATTATTTTCAACTGCTTTACCTTAATTTCTTGTCATTTGTCTTACAGGGAAAGTGATTTTACCCATAAAACATCATTCTGATAATGACAGTTGATTGCTCAGTGAAAGATTCAGTGACTCACTGTAACAGGACACCATTCCCAAAGTGCCCGGAGTCTATACTTTTTGAAATAAAATCAAATGAACATCTGAAGGAAGGCCCGGAGGGCTCCAGCTTTTGACAGACATGTCTAGATAAAGATATTATAGTAGCAGGAATATTCGACTGACTTTCAGTGCTGTATCAAGTTCTGCATTATCTTCATCCGCTATATTGAAAATAAAATGAAAATATCCAGAAAATAGTTTGCTTCCCCATAAAGATGACATTGTGGGGCTTTCGCTCCACAGACCCCAAACCCTTTGAATTTCGTTTTGGACGTAGGTTGTGGAACAGTTGTGAAAGTGTGCAAAGTTTTCCAATGATACAATTTTATGTAAAGTGACACTGGGTGCATTAAATGGTTTCTTCATGTTGTGTCACTCAGGAGGGATTAAACTTTCCATTTGGTTGAGAAAGCTGGAAAGCTAAATTGTTGGGGTGTATGGGAGAGCTGATGGTCTTTTTTATTTTGTGCAGCTGGTGCACTTCCTGGAAAAGCGCTCGCCACCACAGATGCCTGCCACACTGATCTCAGACAGATACAGAAAAAAGGATCTGGCGACAGAGGCTGACAAGAAAAGAGGACAAGGCTCTAGGAATTGTTCAATAGGTCCACTATTATTTTAAAAGTACTATCAAACCACAAGTTACCTGATGTCACCATCAGGGACGATGAAGACGTTACTGCTGTCTGGAGGTCAAAAGGAACAAACTATGCAAAGTAGGATTCCACATGCTCTGCTCCACTTAGTGTGTAAACGTAGGAACTACTGAATAAAATAACTTTTATTTGACCCTTACCTTACAAAAGTTTCCACATGAGTTGCTTCAATCATATTACAGTCTCTGCTGAGGAGGCACCCCAACCACCAACAGTCTTATGAACACAAACCAATTAATTACCTATAGAGTATTACACATACAGCACTGTATTGTCTAACTACAGTAGGATATTATTAAAAGGCAGTGTGTTTTTGTAGTAGACACAAGAGGTGATAATTGGTGACTTTGGCTCTTGTAAACAAAAATTTCCTGCAAGTGTTCACATGT